>NC_134091.1:112825073-112990447 GCF_000715075.1 Nicotiana tabacum | reverse complement strand
CTATTTAGTTGTTTCATTCTAGGTTTTTAATTTTGTGCACAATATGACATGAAAACATCATAGAGGAATGAAAATATGCTAACCCAGTCCCCATAGAGCATGTGTTATTTAACCCATTACAGATTTATCCCCACATGGATACACAATTGAATTCTAATGACAAATGGCCTAAAAATAACTAAATATCTACAAATTAAAAGAAAACGATTAACATGAAATTGGAGCATACCAGATGAATGAGTGTAATGAGTGACTGATCAGGGATGTTGTGTGTGTGGACAGATGAAATCACTAAGAAATTTCAAGAGGGCGCTATTTCTATGCTCAGAGAGTGAAAAACATAACAAATGCCCTTGTTCCTCTATTTATACTAGTTGGTTGGCTAAGGGAAAGTGGAGCGAATGCGGCCACACAATTTCATGTGCGGTCCACACTCAGTTACCTGGTGACCTTCACTCAGCATCTCATATACGGTCCGCACAGTTTTGTGTGCGGCTGCAGATTTCATGTTGCGACCGTAGATTTCCTTTTGCGGTCGCACATCGACCTTTTCTCAGACAGACTAAACTTCAGAGAGTTGACATTTTCAACCTTTCATTATGCAGTTCGCAAGATAATTGTGCAGATGCATTGCACTTTTTCTGCAGCAACCATAAATGCGCGGTCCGCACAAATCAATTGCATTCTGCAATTCTTGCAACACTTAGCCAGATTTCTGTCCATAATTCCTGTAAGTCACACTCAGCCATGTAGCACACTTCAAATCAATTAAGCACAAAAATAACACCTAACTACAAAAGAAAAAAGGAAAAGTAAAATGGGTTGCCCTTCAAGAAGCGCTTGATTTGACGTCGCGGCACGACGCATATTACCATCAATTGAAATGAATGACTGCCATGACGTGGCTATCTCCAACCTTTCCCAAATAGTACTTCACCCTTGACTCGGAATACTTCATTGTTTTTGTTCTTCAAGTCTAATACACCAAAAGGTGTCACTCCCGGGAAACATCCTCAACCTTCAGTTAAACCACAATACAAGATCGGCCACCTTGAACTCTTTGTTCCAAATATATTTGTCATGAAGATATTTCATCTTTTCTTTGTACAAGGATGAGCTTGCATAAGCATGGTACCAGAACTCATCCAATTCATTCAAATGTGCAACCCTCAAGTTAGCGGCTACATCCCAATCAAGATTCAACTTTTTTAGAGCCCACATGTCCTTGTGCTCTAGTTCTACTGGAATATGACAAGCTTTTATGAACACCTACCGGTATGGCGACATCCCGATAGGTGTTTTGTAAACTATCCGATAATCCGATAATGCAGCATCAAGCTTCTTGAACCAATCCGTTTGATTAGCATTCACTGTTTTGGACAAGATACTCTTTATCTCCCGATTAGAAACTTCCACTTGCCCACTAGCTTGTGGATGATAAGGGGTCATGACTTTGTAAGTAACACCATACTTGCTAAGAAAAGTGTCGAAAGCCTTGTTGCAAAAATGCGATCCCTCATCGCTTATAATAGCACGTGGAGTACCAAACATTGTGAAAACATTCTTCTTTAAGAAATCCACCACACTTCTCGCCTCATTATTGGGTAAAACAACTTCCTTAACCCAGTTGGATACATAATCAACCACGACCAAGATGTAGGTGTTTCCAAAAGAACTCACAAAAGGGCCCATGAAGTCAATTCCGCACATATCGAAAATATCAATCTCCAAGATGGTTGTGAGAGGAATTTTATTCTTCTTTGAGATTCCACCTGCCCGTTGACATTCATCACATCTCTTCACTATCTGACTTGCATCCTTGTAAAGAGTGGGCTAATAAAAGCCGCAACTAAGCACTTGGGTCGTCGTTCTTGCACCACCATGATGACCACCATATGGCAAAGAATGACAAGCACCAAGAATTTCACCTTGCTCTTCTTCCGGTACACATCTTCTAATCACCCCATCCGTACAAATCCGGAAAAGGTATGGTTCATCCCAATAATAATCTTGACAATCCCGTTTGAGCTTCTTCCTTTGGTTTGAAGAGAACTCATCCAGAATAATTCCACACAAAATAAACTTTACTAGATTCGCGAACCATGGCACCTCTTTCATTGAAATAGCCAAGAGATCCTCACCAAGGAAGGAGTCATTGATTTCAAGGCCATCATGCAGCCTCCCCTCCTCCTCCAAACGAGAGAAGTGGTCGGCCACTTGGTTTTCACTCCCTTTTCTATCTTGGATGTCAATATCAAACTCTTGCAACGAAAGCACCCATCTTAGCAAATGAGCTTTCGAGTCCTTCTTGCTCATAAGATAATGAAGCGCCGCATGATCCGTGTGGACTATGACTTTTGCACGCATCAAGTACGGGTGAAACTTCACAATTGCAAACACAATGGCAATGAGCTCTTTCTTCGTAATGGTATAGTTGACTTGGACACTATTCATGGTCTTACTAGCAAAGTAGGCCAGATGAAAAATTTTGTTGATCCGTTACCTTAAAACAGCCCCAACCGCTACGTCACTTGCATCACACATGAGTTCAAAAGGGACACTCCAATTTGGAGCGGTGATGATGGGAGTAGTTGTCAACTTGAACTTAAAAAATTCAAAAGCTCTCATGCAATCATAATTGAAGTTGAATGTAGCATCCTTCTCAAGAAGCTTGCACAACATGTTCACCACCTTAGAGAAATTTTTGATGAAACGCCGGTAAAACCCCGTGTGGCCTAAGAAACTTCGCACACCCTTCACTAAAGTTGGAGGTAGAAATTTAGAAATCACCTCAATCTTTGCCTTGTCAACTTCAATTACATTCTTTGAGATTTTGTGGCCAAGGACAATGCCTTCCTCAATCATGAAATGGCATTTCTCCCAATTAAGCACTAAATTTGTTTCTTCAAATCTAGCCAACACTCTATCCAAATTTGCAAGACAATCATCAAAAGAATCTCCAACCACCGAGAATTAATTCATGAATACTTCAAGGTAGTCCTCCACCATGTCCGTCAAGATAGCTATCATACACCTTTGAAAAGTCGTTGGTGCATTGCACAAACCGAATGACATCCGCTTGAAGGCAAAAGTACCATAGGTACATGTAAAGGTTGTTCTCACTTGATCTTCCATAGCAATAATAATTTGGTTGCAGCCAGAATACCCATCAAGAAAGCAATAGAAAGCACGGCCGGCCAGTCTGTCAAGCATTTGATATAAGAAAGGAAGTGGAAACTGATACTTCCTTGTGACTTTGTTGAGCTTGTGATAGTCCATACACACCATCCATCTGGTCACTGTTCTTGTAGGAATCAACTCATTCTTGTCATTGGTGACCACCGTCATGCCCCCCTTCTTTGGGACATATTAAATCGAAGAACTCCACGAACTATCGGAGATGGGGTAGACAACTCCAGCATCCAACCACTTGATAATCTCCTTCTTGACAATTTCTTGCATAGCCTCATTGAGTCTCCAACTTGATCTTATGCATGCAAAAGGTGTATCTTAGCCCTGAATATCCGCCAATGTCCACCAATAGCCTTCTTCATCTTTTGTAGCATTGCCAAGGTGGAATCTACCTGCACGTTAGTCAAACAAGAGGAAAGAATAACCGGTAAAGTATAACAAGGACTAAGAAATTCATACCGAAGATGTGGAGGCAATGGCTTCAACTACAAAGTAGGTGGCTCTTCAATAGAAGGATTTGTAAGAGGAGTTGTCCTATTTTCAAGATCCAAGGATAATTTTCGGGGTGCATAGTTGGAAAATTGTATCCAAGGACAATTCACATTCCAACTCCAAGGCAATGGCTCTTCAAAGAGTTCACATTCTATGAAGCCATCCATCTCGTCATCATCAAAGTTGAGGAAGATGGCCTCCAACATATCACCAACATTGATTGTAGCACTTGTGTCATCAACAATAACATCGGTCACCAAGTCCACAAAAGAGCACACCTCATTGTAATTTGGTTGCCGCATGGACTTACACACATAGAAAACCACTTTTGCATCACCAACCCGGAATATAAGTTCTCCGGCTTCAACATCACAAAGAGCCTTCCCCGTAGCAAGGAACGGTCTTCCAAAAATAATCAGCACCTCATAATCCACTTCACAATCTAGAATCACAAAATCCACCGGAAGAATGAATTTATCAACACAAACCAAGACATCTTCAATCACTCCCAAGGGTCTCCTCATAGTACGATCGGCCATTTCCAATCCCATAAAGGTGGGTCTTGGTTGCCGAATACCCAAAGTCGTGAAAACCGATTAGGGCATCAAATTGATACTTGCCCCATGATTACAAAGATTTTTAGCAAACTCTGCACTTTCAATTGTACAAGGTATCGTGAAAGCACCCGGATCCTCCAACATAGGAGCCAATGAATGCACAATTGCACTCACTTAGTGAATGTGTTTGATCGTTCAAAATTCATTGACCGCTTCTTTGTCACAAGATCCTTCATGAACTTTCCATAATCGGCCATTTTCTCCAAAGCTTCAACTAATGGCACATTGATTGAGAGACTCTTCATCATTTGAATAAAATTCTTGAATTTGTTTCCACCATTTTGCTTGGAAAGTCTTTGAGGGTATGGAGGTGGAGGCTTAGGTAATGGTGCCTTAGCCTTTTGCACTACCGACTCTGGTATATCAATAATATGATCCTTAGACGGGTTTACCTCGTCTTGAGTCCCTTCTACACTATCATGAATATCAATCCATACATCATCATTAGGTTGCACCTCATTGTTCGGGATCTCTTCTTCTAGCACTACTTGCTCATCATCCACAAGTTGCCTTTGACTTGAGGTGGGTGCATTACCACCTTCTCATTGCTTGGCATGCCCCGTTTTGTTTTCGCCTTATCACTAGAATTTAGAGCTTGGGAGATTTGCCCCATTTGAACTTGTAAGTTGCGGATTGATGTGTTGTGTGAGGCAAGTTGAGCATCTGAATCAATATTCTTTTCCATTATTTTCTTGAACATATATTCAATACGCACCATCTCGTGTTTGAAGAACTTGAACCATGGGGAGCATAAGGAGGTGGGTTGCTCGGTTGCTGATACATCGGGGGCCTTTGAAAACCCGACCCCGGTTTCCTTGATTGTTATTTCATCCGCCTTGATTGTTACCCCCTCCCCCCTAATTTCCTTGATTATTTCCACTCCAATTTCCTTTATTGTTGTTGTTATGCCAATTACCTTGATTGTTGCCACCACTCCAATTCCCTTGATTCTTGCCACCACTTCAATAAGGAGGTGGGTTGCTCGGTCACCATTGTTGTTGGTTTGTGCCTTGGAAGTTGTTTCTTTGCCCTTGAAAGTTGTTCACATATTGCATCTCCTCTTCTTGTTCATTATAAGAATCATCTTTATCAAAACCACTATCTTCTTGCACATAATTCTCCACTTAATTTTGCACTTGTGGGCCTTTAGTCCTCTTTTATTTCACCATCATGTTCACTCCCTCCATGGCATTTACTTGCTTGGGATTTTGAACTTGATTTAGTTGTGCCTTTGCTAGTTGTGTCATGGTGGTTGTCAACTCAGAAATGGCTAGCCCATGGTCTTGCTACTCTTTGGAAGGTGAATCATGTTTGGGTCACCTTGTGAAACATTTGGACCGGAATTTCCAAGTCGATGACGTTTCCACCATATCATCCAAAATCTCACACGCCTCCGCATAAAGTCCCACCGGCAAGTTGATTCACTACACATTGGTTGGTTGTGTTAATCCCACGATAGAAAGTTTGTTAAATCATGTTCTCCGTCATATAGTTGTTGGGACATTCCTTAACCACTGTTCTATAACGTTTCCATATCTCATGTAGTTGTTCATTTGGCTCTTGCTTGAATTTCAAAATTTAATCTCGAAGTGTAGTCGTGTGCCCCGGAGAGAAGAACTTAGAAATATACTTTTCCGCCAACTCATCCCAAGTGTGAATGGAATGGTTCGACAATCGTTCCAACCAATCTAAAGCTCGCCTCCGTAGAGAGAAGGGAAAAAGCCTTAGCCTCAATGCATCCCCGGATACATTTTTTTGTTTTATCCCCCAATAAGTGTCCACAAACCCCTTCAAATGTTTGTACGCATTTTGAGTTGGAGCATTGGTGAGGAAACCTCGTTCCTCAAGCAAAGTGAGCATCACATTGGTGATTTGAAAGTTGCCCGCCCTAATACGGGGAGGGACTATTGCACTTGCATATCCTTCATTGGGTAATATCCGGTGTGGAGTTGCTCGTGATGGAGGTGTGGGTGGAGCAGGGACATTATCATGAGGCACTCGGTCTCTTTTATTGGCTTGAGGTTCAAGAGGAACCTCATCAACTTGCTCATCCTCGACGTCCACATCCTCCAAAGATACATTTTCGAGCTTATTGTTCGCCATGGTTGTACATACGATTTCTCAAACAAGTTAGTAACACGGAAGAAAGAGAAGATATTCCGAAAACACACCCAAATATATAGCTAATACCGTTTTAACTCTTCGGCAACAACGCCAAAAATTGATGACATCCACAACACACCTCTGTAGGAGATATGATACGGTCATATACAATAATAATTACCCAACTATGAGTCGGGGTCGAATCCACTAGGAGTTATGAAGGGTGTTAGGAGTATATATTTGAAGAAAGCAAATGGGTTATCTAAGATTGCACTTCCACAACAAGGTTTTATTTTCTATTTCTACTATTAATCTAATTAATGCAAGCTAAAGAAAATAGATTATAGATAAATGTTCTTGAGGTTTTTCTCAATTGGATTAAAAGCCTAGGGCTGTGACCATAACCTAGCTATTTGCATGATGGGTTAAATAAGTTTATATCTGTTTTGTTTATTGGGGTATATTATAGCTCTCAGCTCCACGTTACCTAGACAATACCTCTCGGTTAGAGAGTCATTTTGTCCAATTTGGTTTTCTCGAGTCCAAATGGGTATCAACCAAAACATGTGATAAGAGCTCATGTCGTGTTCTTACTATCTCTAGTTTGAACACTTTAATTAGGTTAATCAATCTCTCAATTAAACCAATTTCTTGTTAGCTAAGTTATCTTAGAGTAGGTCCCTCTTTCTCAATTAGAGACTAAGTCAAATAGGCATGAATCAATGTTTGCACCCATTAATTCTAAAATTGAAGCATGAACTAAGCTAAATAATCAACACCCAATCATAAACAATCATAAAATCAATCACCCATAAGGTTTACAAACTAGGGTTCGGTCACTATCCTGGTAAAAATCTAGCTACTCATAATGGGATTTGAATCAAATAAAGATGAAAAGTTAATTAAATTCATAATGAAAGATTAAAATGATGGAATCTAATGTTAAAATACTGAAATAAGCCAAAACTACCTAAAATATCAAAGATAAACGGATACAACAACTTTGTATGGTCAAACTTGACCTAATTTTGTGAAACTCGTCTATTTATACAGGGCCAAAAATTACGGATAAAAATGCCCCTCGGGAGGTTCTACGGCCACACAATTCCATGTGTGGTCTGCAGATTTCATCAGTTGGCAGGAAGATGGGTTCTGCGGCGACACATTTCTGGACTGCGGCCGCGAGGCAATCTTATGCGGCCGCACAATTCTGGATTGTGGCCGCGAGGCAATCTTCTGCGGCCGTATATTTCTGGACTTCGGTCGAGAGGCAATCTTCTGCGGCCGCAAAATTCGTGTGTGATCTGCACTTCACAAAGGCTCCTGGACCTGGTCTTTTTGCAAATTCTCTAATCTTTGACTTTTAAGCCAATTCTGCGGCCGCACATTGCTGAAAGTTCTGTTAGATTTTTCTTCTTGGTTTGCGGCCGCAGATGGAATTCTGCGGTCCGCAATTTCTTCTGCGGGCCGCACATTTGTGCTTCTGCGCCTTTATTCCTTGTGTTTCGGAACACTCCTTTTTGAGTCGGATTTCATATCGGGAGACCAAACTTCCAGCATTCCTGCAACTTGCACAATTTCATTAGTTTCGGGAACTTAATTCAATACTTCCAGACTAAAATAAAAGCTAAAAGGTGCTAATAAGCAGTCAAAATTTTCACTTATCACCTAGCGGGTTGGGTTAGGTGTCATCATGACTTATGGATTTTAGATTGTGACAGTACGAGTTAGTGGAAGAAATTCAAAGGGATACACTTCAAGTTGAATCAATGTCGCACGATAAGAAAAATAAATGAGATATTTATTCGAGATGCCCTATAGCTTCTCGAAGATCGGTATGGACATCGTCATACCGATCCGCAAGACTCTACTAGATACTTACTTAAGACTCGTAGAACCTATGAACCTAGAGCTCTTATACCAACTTGTCATGACCCAAAATCCGCTAGTCGTGATGACACCTAATCCAACCTCCTAGCTAAGCCAACTAACAGTCAACACAATTCAAATGAGAGTAATAAGATATCAATAATGAATTAACTGAAATACTCATACAATATCCAAAGAACTAGTAGCACAAATCATGAGTCACTAAGACTTAAATTTACAAAACTGGTATGAAAATAAATACAACATCTATTTGAAATTATACATAAATAGATTTCAAACCTAAAACTACCAAGAACAAGTGGCAGCTATATTGGGAAAGCATGTACGTCTTCAATGCCAGCTCCCACCATGTGCAGCATCATCAACTCCAATATCTGGACGCAAGGGGCAGAAATATAGTATGAATACAACCGACCCCATGTACTCAATAAGTGACAAACCTAACCTCGGGTTGAAAGCAATGATGAGCTCGGAAGAAGGTCAACCTCCAACTTTAGTAACCAATAATAACACAGGATATAATAATGGCATTGACAGTAAATAACTCAAAAGATATCATATTCAGCTCGATCACAAAAATACGAGAATTTAGACATGTTTTACAAGTATAATAGTAAAGCCAAATCTTTAATCTAAATCACTAAAATATAAGTTCATCAGAGAACTATGATTTTTTTAAACTTACAACAACATATAAGATATTTTATTTACCAGTTAGCATGAGAAAACAATACTCTAGGAATGCCATCACGCACAAATCAACCTCCGAACGTTTCGAAACTAGCTAAAAGTAACTCAAAAATATCAAATAATGCAATAGAAAATAAACTGAAATCATAAATGTCGAATCTTTAATCAAATACTCAAAATCATCCAAAAACGTCAACCCGGACCCGTAGCTCGAAACCTGACAAAACTTATAAATTCCGACAACTCATTCGATTACGAGTCCATCCATACTAATTTCATCCAATTTCGACTTCGAATCGATTTTCAAAACCCAATAATTTACTTTAGAATAGTTTAGATAAAAAAAACCCAATTTCTCTTTTAGATTGAGAAATCAAATGCAGAAATCAAAGATATAATCATGTAAAATAATCAAATCCAAGTAAAAAATACTTATTGTAATCCAAATCATGAACGCCTTATGAATCGTCCAAATCCGAGCTCTAGATCTAAAAATGTGATAAAATGAACAAACTCTCGAACTATAAGCTTCTGCCATGCACTTCCGCATATGTGGTCCAACAGCCGCTTCTGCGACAAGAATCCCGCTTCTGCGGAGACCATAGGAAATCCGACCTCTCGCACTTGCAGAAGATCTTCTGCTTATGCGATATCGCAGGTGCGAGGAATCTCTGCATCTGCGCCTCTCTCGCTTCTGCGCCAAGCCGACTGCATATGCGTCCTCGTAGATGTGTCCATTACTCTGCATCATTGAACATCGCCCACCTCCAACCTTTTTCGCAGGTGCGACTAAGAATCCGCTTCTGCGATGACCGCACCTGCGCAAAACCAACCGCAAATGCGCACCACCCGAACCATTAGAAAACCAGCAATCACACATGATGGAAAAATGGTCTGAGCTCGTCTGAAACTCACCTGAACCCTTTGGGACCCCATTCGAACATACCAGCAAGTCCTAAAACCTAACACAGACCTACTCGAGGCCTCAAATCCCACAAAATAACATCAAAAACATGAATTTCTTCTCAATTCAAGCTTAATGAACTACTTCGAATTTTTAAATTCCAAACTTACGCCGAACATGTCCAAATAACTCGGAATCGCATCAAATTTTGCACACAAATTTCAAATGATATAACAAACCTATTCCAACTCCCGGAATAATAATTCAAACCCGATAATATCATAGTCAACTCCCGGTCAAACTTATGAACTTTCCAAATCTTTAAATTGCCAACCTTCGCCAAATAGTATCAAAATCTTCTAGAAACATTTAAATACAAATCCAGGCATATGTCCATGCCCAAAATAACCATCCGGATCTAACTGAACCATAAAAGCTCTGATCTAAGGTCAAATACACATAAATCAAACTTAGTCAACTCTTATAACTTAACGCTTTCTATTTAAGAATCAATCTTCCAAATCAAATCTGGAACCACACGAAAATCAAAAGCGAACATACACACAAGTCATAATACACCATATGAAGCTACTTATGATTTCAAACCACCGAATTGAATGTAAATGCTCAAAATGACCGGTCGAGTCATTATTAATTAAAAACTTACTAAATATAAAATTGTGACTTTTTTATAAGCAAAACTAAAAATAAAACTATAACACATAAATAAAAATGGATTTGAGCATATTCCAGTAAAATAGTTCCTAATTTACGCTCAGTAGCTTTTCATTCTCGTTTTTTCCTTATATTGTTCCTTTCCCTGCAGAAAATACCAATTTAATGACTTTACATGAAAGGTAACAAACTGCTAAGTCATCTCCAATATATAGCTAGACTTGTTCAATAATGATGGTGGCAAAGGATTTCTTAAGACCCAATTTGGCTCCATGTATAAATGAATACTTCATAAGAACCAATTTTAAATGTTAATCCACATATCATCTATTAGTCCCCATACTTGAAACTAAGAGAAAAGAATATTGTATTGATATTCACTTATCTGAAAATAATATTATAACCAGTATTTATAATACAGGAAAGCTAGTTAAATTAGAAAGAAAACATCATACACATGTACAATCATTGAGATCTTGAAGCAGACTCTCAGCCGCATCCTTGACCCCACTAATCAACTTCGCATTGTCCCTCAGTAGCTGCATCAAGTTCTCCACCAGAAGTTCCACTTTTTAGATTGCCCACAGCCCCACCCCCAATGATGGTTCAATAGAATTGATGATGAGTAAAAGACCTTACATGGAAGTTTCCCTTTCGTTTTTGAAATTTAATGACTTCAATAAACTTCCATCTATGACTTCAATAAACTTTAGTAAATTATCATCAATGGCTTCAATGACACACTTTAATTATCTATGAAAAGCTTCTAAATAAAATTGGACAAAGACATATATTTGACAAAGGAGTTTTTTCTTATTTTTTACCAACGATTTCTTTGTTCATTAACTTATGAGAGCTACTATCATGATTTCTAGGAATAATGTGTTTGCGTTCATAAATGCGATACGAACATAAATGGGTGGGCATTTGGAGGATTAATGTCACGCATGGTCACTAAAACATTTTTTTGGGTATCAATAAAGTCACAAACTATTCTGTCTCATGATTAAAGTTATTACATTTTACTATTTGTACCAGTAAATTAAAATTATAAATTTAGTTTGGTTTTATTAAAGTCATAAAACTATGTGCTAGTTGCTCGAAAAATACAACTCATCAGAAAGTCAATAAAATTTTAAATCTTAACGAATTTCGGGCGAGTCATTTTCCAGTTATTCATTTTAATAATTTTACCAACTTGATACTAAGGTTAACATCCAAATCCAGAATTGCCTTAATTTCCTACTACCTGGAATGCTATTAGATTTACGATGTACGTAAACTAACCCAAACCATTTCACTATTTGTCCGTTGAAAATCCCAAACAGATTTTATTCTTGGAAAAATAATTTACATACTGTTTTCTTTGACTTTCCAAAAGAAAGTTAGTTAGAAGTCGATCTACCAGTGCAGCACATAAGCTTAAGTACTTAATATCAATTGTAATATTTACACTAAAATTGATAATTTAAAAAGATAAATAATTAACTTGCTGCAATAATTGTAATTTTTTTTATTAAACCATCAAGAATACGGACCCGGTTCTATTCATGAGGGTCTTTGTCCAAGTTGAAATTCCATGCTTGCTAGTCTTAGGGTATAGCTAGTTCGATAGGCTTACTTAGCTCTAAATAAAAGGATAAATTCTAGTTTTCGGTGGGTTATTTTAGTGCCAAAAATTTGATTTTCGGAATTGGATTCTAGTTCTATATTAGCCCGGAATCGATTCGGAAGTCCCTAACTCGAATTATCGCCATTTGACGAAAACTAAAAATTTAGAGGTTTAAAAAATTTCTAAATTGGCCATAATTGGATTTTTGTTGATGTCGGGTTCCGATTTGGATTCCGAGAGTTCGATCAACGTCGTAACAATATTTATGACTTTGTGTACAAAATTTGAAGTTATTCCGAGGTGCGTAGGTACATTTTCCGTTAGTTTTTTAAAAAACATAAAAGGTTTGATTTTATAAAGCTTGAATTTTTAAAGTTTGACCGGAGATTTGACTTTCATGTAAACAACTCTAGAATGGTATTTTGAGTATTTCAATAGTTTCGTATGGTAATTTCGGACTTAGTCGTATATCCGAATTTGGATTTGGAAGCATGTAGGACATTTCGGCGCATTTTGGCAAAAAATTGGAAAGTTGAAGTTTTGAAATATTTATAACTTTCACCGAGAGTTGACTTTGATGATATCTGTAACGACCCTACCGGTCGTTTTGAGCATTTGCACTTCGCTCGGTAGTTTATGGGCGTGAGTAGCTCAGTATGATGTATTTTGACTTGTGTGAATCGTCGATTTTAGTTTTCAGGTTATTCGGAATCGAATTGGAAGAATGGATTTTATTGCTGAAGCTTTAAATTGGGAGAGTTGACCAAGTTTGACTTTTTAGCATTTGACCTCGGATTGGAATATTGATGGTTCCGTTAGCTCCGTTGGGTGATTTTGGATTTAGATGTGCGTCCGGATTGTGATTTGGAGGTCCGTGGTTGAATTTGGCTCTAAATGGCGAAAGTTAAAATTTTGAAAAGTTTGACCAGGAGTGGACTTTTTGATATCGGGGTCGAATTCCGATTTCGAAAGTTGGAGCAGGTCCGTAATGTCGAATGTGACCTGTGTGCAAAATTAGAGGTCAATCGGACGTGATTTTGTAGGTTTCAATATCAGTTGTGGAAGTTTGAAGTTTCAAAGTTCATTGAATTCGAATTAAGGTGTGATTCATCGTTCCGATATTGTTATGTGTGTTTTGAGGCCTCGTGTAGGTCTGTGTTATGTTATGGGACTTGTTGGTATGTTTGGACGGGGTCCCGAGGGGCTCAGGCGTGTTTCAGACTTGTTGAATTCGAAATGAGGTATGATTAGAGAAGTACTTTCCTCATGCTATCTGAAAATGAAACATCTTACTATTTGTTGAAAGGAGTTTTAGGAAAAATCACAGTTTTCCAACTTACTCGTATTTTGGCTTTTTCGGTAAAAGATATGGGTTTTCACCGAGATACTTGAAAAGAAATGCCTATTTTTTCTGGATCTGTGAACGGACTGAGCCTTTTTAATTTCTAAGATACTCTTTTGTTACGTGTACTATGCTGTTATGAACTGTTGCGGAATGTTGGTGTTGGACCCGACCTTTCTGTTAGCTCGTCACTACTTTCAACCTAAGGTTAGATTTGTTACTTATTGAGTACATGGGGTCAGTTGTACTCATACTACACTTCTGCACCTTGCGTGCAAATGTTGGCTTCTGATGTTTCTATGTTCGATGGGAGTTGGATTGAAAGATATACCTGCGTCTCAGCTGTAGCTGCCTCTTGTTCGTGGTAGCTTTAGATCTGTAAAACTCTGTTTATGTACTATTCAAACAGACTATGTATTTATTTCATTTCCGCTCTGTAAACTCTTTTCTTAGAAGCTCATGATTTGTACTACCAGTTCTTGGGGAATGTATGAGATTCAGAAAATTTCTTTGCTAAAATTTCTTTATTAATTGTTACTGGAATTGGTTAGTGGTTAATTGGCTTACCTACGGGTTGGGTTAAGTTCCATCATGACTAGTCGGATTTTGGGTCGTGACAAAGTGGTATCAGAGCTCTAGGTTCATAGGTTCTACAAGTCATGAACATATGTCTAGTAGAGTCTTGCGGATCGGTTTGATGACGTCCCTACCTATCTTCGAGAGGCTACAGGACATTTAGGATATACTTCCCATTTTTCTTTCCTTATCGTGCGGCATTGATTCAGCTTGAAGTGTAACTCTTTAAATTCCTTCCACGCATTCGTATGTGCATGTGATTGCTCGGTATCAGCTGTGCATTTGTGATTGTGCGAGAACGTGCTTTTGGACTTATACGTCTGGTAGTGTTCCTATAAGTGGAATTGTGGCTCGATGAGCGGTAGAATGACTATGTGGTGAGTATGATGTGACTACGATATGTGTTCAGATTGTTTGAATGTGACGAGAAGAGTTTACTTGAGATGTAGCAAGGACTATGGGGTATTTGATTTCTGTCTTGATTTGGCGTATGGTCCCGAGGTATGGGTGTGTTGAGAGATCTCTCATGTTGTTTAGTTGTGGAGTGAAGTAGATTCTCATGTCTTGTTGATGAGTTCAGAACCAAGAAGATTAAGTGATTGCGTAGTAGTCATGACTGTGGAAGGGTATAGAGAGATGTCGGTTGAGGCAGAGCAGGCGGGTTATCTCTTGCGAGGTGTCCTGAGGTTGTGTGGTCCTTATGATATTTTGTAGAGAGTGCTCTTTTACCAGTGAAGGATATATGTGGCAATTTGAGTTTGGATCGCTTGTGGAAGTTAGCTTAACTATTACAAGGGTGAATGCGAAATTTGCAGATGATTTGAGGTATTATATGATTTGCGTTACATGGGCTTGCGAAGGATTTAGTTGAATTTCAGTGTGGGTTTCTGGTAGTAATAGAGTATGGGCGCCGTGATGTTATCGACTATTTTTTTCTATGGCTTTAAGCCAAGTGGGGGAGTCTGCTATTGACGAGTTGTTTGCACGGTTAGGTGTCATATTAGTTTCGGTTCAGGGTATACTGGTGAATCCGTTATGACTTGCAGAGGTCGAGATCGAGGATGACTCAGGTAAAGGAATTTTTTTGTTACAGGTTGTATTACGCTTTATGGGTATATGGGAATCATAAAATAATTGAGTGGTTATTCGCAAAGGATGCAGTGTACATGGAGCGGGAATTTGCTCAGTTGCGTAGGAGTGTGGGTTACTCTTGATTCCCTTGGGTGTTGGTGTGCTAATGGGGCACATGTCGTTCGGTCCGTTTGGTCGGTATAATTGAGATTTGAGTAGAGTGGATGACTCTCGAGAATGGTTCTAATGGATTCAAGATTTATATGTAGCTATTTGGAATTTTCAAGATTTATATATGTCTAGAAATTGGGAGTTGCATTGGATGGTGTCGAGACTTTTGGCATTTTATATCATTATGGATTAAGCATTTTCTGCGTCAAGAAGTTGAAGGAAACAATTTTAGGTTCACATAAGGTCTCTTTAGAGTAGGTGTCGCGGTTGTGGTGGTTTGGGGTGCTTAAGAGGGAAGTCAGCGGCTTATGGGCCTTAGGGCGTTGTGGTTTTATACTAGGGTCTCTTGTGTGGTGAATGTTGGTTTAGGATCATGGTGTTCCAGCAATGATATGTATCAATTTGAAGGCAATTTGGAAGGGACTTGAAGAAATAGGACATCGTGGTAGTAGGTTAGATCAGCACAGTAATGGATATAATCGGTTCTTTGGGTACTTATGATGTGTCTAATCTCCATAGGTGTTTCGTGGTAATGCTCTTGGGTTTTGGTGACCTGCATGGCTGGGTGAGTTAGAGAGATTCAGTTCTGATAGCTTGATTGTGTGGAAATGGGTTTCGAATAGTTCTCAATGGTTTTTACCAAGGTTCGAGGGGCATATTTCCTACTGGTATGAGGAGCATGTGGTGTATAGTGAATTTCTCCTGGATGAAATCAAATGGAAGGTCTTTGGTTAATTGAGTATGTAGTTGCTTGTGACTCGGAGTGGACTATGAAGTTCTCGTATTTTTCATATGATGGCATGGTATATGCGGTGTATTGTGTGGGATTGAGATTGCATGTGCAAGGTCACAATTTAGTTTTGAAGGGAAGGTCATAAAATTCTTAGGCAACATGGACGGTTTCAGATGACTAGGTAAATGATATTACTATCTGGTATGGCTTGATGAGAGTGTACATTTCAGAAGGGGTAATGTGTTTTGATTTATTGCGGCACTCGTCTGGTTGATCGTTTGCTGATATTCAAATTTTGCTATGTGGCACGAAAGAATTTTAGAAGTATTCCACGTGGGATGATCGTGTATGAGAGATGTGTTAGACATTCTGGTGGTGGAGTTGGGAACAAATATGGTGATTCGTGTGTTCTATAAATTTGGAGATTGGGAGTTCTCAAAAGCAAATTGTTCCATGGTTGTGGACTGTGATGTTGTGGCCGAAGCTAGTCAGATAATAGAATGTGTTATGATTCAGTCATTGTGGACTTTCAGAGGTTATTTATCTATATGTGGGTGACTAGAGCTGATTTGGGAGTCCATTGGTGGGCCCAATTAGGATGTCTATTCTACACCGAGCCGGATTGGTTGGCTCCATACTGCTATTGTTGAGGGATATGCCATTCGGTTGTTGTTGAGCTTATTCATGTTCTGAAATGATCTGTAAGTTACTCTTCTATGCTACGAGGAGTTGTGATTCGTTAGTTAAATGCACATATGGTGCGGTTCTATTATGGCCTTATAGCGGAATTTAAGCGAGAAGAGTATTGGGTATTGCTTGGTTGATGGCGTATTGGTTATGTTCCATCGAGTTTTGTGTCGCATGGTGTGATTTGCTTCTCCTTAGTTATGGTAATACACTTTGAGTACTTGATGTCGAATTGCGCATGGTTATTGGTTTTTAGCAGGGTGGCTTGAGATATTTCATATGGACCAATATTTGGATAGGGTCACGCATGGCGGCAGAGTTATGTGGAAATATGATCCTTTGTGTTAGATTCGTGTGTTATGGTTCTATGGTGTGTGATGGGTTTAAGCATTTCGTGGTGGTGGTACTTGATGAGCTTGCGGGACGGTTCTCTCGTCTAAGTCATTTTCCATGATTGAGTATATTTGGAATGTTGCTACTTGGTGCACGGATTGCACGAGTAATGGATTTAGATTGTATTGATGTGTCATGTTACTAGAATGGTCGTGTTGGATGAAATGAGGTCATTGGACCTAGAATGGATACTATTGGAATAGATTACAGCATAGTTGGAAGGATAATATCGAAAGTCAGCTTAGAATTTGCTATAGTTCTTGTCGAATGAGAGGGAATTCCATAACGGGTTGATCTGATGAATGGTTATGAATTCTGCGTGTTTCTTTCATCATCAGCAGTGTACGATAGTTTTAGAACGAGGTTTTGTTTGACATGAGGTTTATTACTGATATTGGGTGGTTTTGAGCAGCTACTATGATCAGAAATAATTGCTATGAGTATTTGAGTTATGCGGTATATCATGTGGTTACATCTTGGTCATGGTTGCAGCTTGGTACACCTTGTTCAGACTTATACAATGTGTAGGTTGCGAGATTCAGAACTTATTAGAAATTCTGTATGTTGGAAATGCGATTCTAAGGCTTGTGGGCTAGGTTGAATTGAGAAATTTCAGTCATGTTGTGTTATCGGACATATATGGGATAGGGTAACGTGAGATCACACCCTAGTATGTGCATGATAAGGTTATACAGCGGTTTGATGGCTTTGAGAACAACTCTGGACACGTTCGAGGACGAACGTATATTTAAGTGGGGGAGGATGTAATGACCTGCCGGTCGTTTTGAGCATTTGCACTTTGCTCGGTAGTTTACGGGTTTGAGTAGCTCCGTATGATGTATTTTGACTTGTGTGAATCATCGGTTTTGGTTTTCAGGTTATTCGGAATCGAATTGGAAGAATGGAATTCATTGCTGAAGCTTTAAATTGGGAGTGTTGACCAAGTTTGACTTTTTAGCATTTGACCTCGCATTGGAATTTTGATGGTTCTGTTAGATCCGTTGGGTGATTTTTGATTTAGGAGCGTGTCCGGATTGTGATTTGGAGGTCCGTGGTTGAATTTGGCTCGAAATGGCGAAAGTTATAATTTTGGAAAGTTTTACCCAGAGTGGACTTTTTGATATCGAGATCCGATTCCGATTTCGGAAGTTGTAGCAAGTCCATAATGTGGAATGTGACTTGTGTGAAAAATTGGAGGTCAATCAGACGTGATTTGATAGGTTTCAGCATCAATTGTGGAAGTTTGTATTTTCAAAGTTCATTGAATTTGAATTGAGGTGTGATTCATCGTTCCGATGTTGTTTTGTGTGCTTTTAGGCCTCGAGTAGGTCTGTGTTATGTAATGGGACTTTTTGGTATATTTGGACGGGGTCCCGAGGGGCTCGGACATATTTCAGATTGATTTCAGATCATTTTCCTTCATGTTTTCACTCCTGAGTTCTGCTGGTTTCTGGTGTCTCGTTCTTTCATCGCATTCGCGGGGTAATTGTTGCGAACGCGTAGTGTATTCTGATGGCAGCAGTAAATTGTTTTTCGCGATCGCGAAGTATGTCCCTCGTTCGCGTAGAGTTGAGGCAAGTCTTCTTCGCGTTCGTGTATGGAGGATCGCGAACGTGTTGTGTTGAGGTTTGGCAGTTTAGAGTTTGGAGAATTCTTCAACGCGATCGCGAAAGGTGAGTCGCGTTCGCGAAGCTTTGCATCAGTGGTCATCACGTTCGAGTGGGGTGTATCGCGAACGCGAAGTGTATTATGGTGGAAAATTATTTTGTTCATCGCGAACGCGATGGTGTTGACGCATTCGCATAAGAGGGCGTCTATGTAGTGTATAAAGTACTCTATTTCGAAGGTTTCAGACATTTTTACATTTTCGGAGCTATGGAGCTCGAATTGAGGCGATTCTTGAAGCAATTTTTATCACAAGGATTGGGTTAAGTGTTATCTACTCGGTTATGGTTATATTTCATGAATCTACCTTCATTTTTGATAATTGGATTGTGAATTTTAAAGAGGAAATTGTGGGTTTTGGCCTAAAGTTTCATAATATGAATTTTTAAGTTTTGAACATCGAATTAGAGTCAGATTTGAGTGAAACTAGTAAGGTTGGACTCGTAATTGAATGGGTTGTTGGATTTTGTAAATTGTGTCGGGTTCCGAGGTATGGGCCCGGGTTGGGCCTTTGGCAGATTTTGGGATTTTGATTCAAGATTTGATCTTTTTCAATCAGGATTGGTTCCTTTAGCATTGTTTGATGTATTTGAGTTGTTTTTGGTTAGTTTTTGAGCTGTTCGGAGGTCGGAACGCGCGGCTAATCTTGTTCGAGGTAAGTAACACTTCTAATCTTAGTGTTGAGGGTATGAAACCCAGAAATATGTGTTATGTGATTGGTATTGAGGTGACGCACATGCTAGGTAACGGGCGTGTGGGCGTGCACCATGTGAATTGGGACTCTGTTGCTTCTATGGCACTGAATAGTGGCCCTATTTTGTTGATATCCGTGTTTTCACCAGGTTATAAAGTAATTGAGCTATCAATCATGCTAGATATCATGTTTAGGCTTTATGACAATACTGCTAAGACCCATAGTGGTCGTTTCTTGCTGTTATTTCACTAATTTCATTGATATTTCGTACTAAGTCATATTCATGCATTCATATCATATCTCAGTCTCAGTTTTTATTTATTGATACATCATATCATTGTTGTCGGGCTAGTTTCATGGCACTGTGAGCCCATGAGTGAGACTGGAGAAATTGATGACTGAGTGAGGCCAGGGGCCTGTTTGTGAGGATGTTGTCACTATACCACGGGAGTTGTCCGTGCAAAACATGAGTTGTCTGTGCTATTCCAGATGTTGATATGATAGCACGTGAGTTGTCCGTGCGGCACGTGAGTTATCCGTGCATTTCCAGGTATTGATATTATGGCATGTGAGTATTCTGTACAGCACGTGAGTTATCCGTGCGGATTATATCGCTCGGGCTGAAAGAAGCCCCTCCAGGAGTCTGCACACCCCAGTGAGCGCAATCGACTATAAATAGGGATCAGGCTGCACGCCGCACCGGGTATTGTACATCGAATAAATGATAGAGTCTATTGAGCATAGTGAGAGAGAATGCGAGACAGTGAGATTGAGCACTCTGAGATACTGAGTACACGAGCTCATCGTCGAGGTCCATTGCATTTGTTATGCGTATTTGAGATACATGCATAGAGGTGCATTCCCTTCTGCTACCCAGTTTTGGGGATATTTATGATTTTACCTGCATCTTGACATATAGGCTTAGAGAAGTCCTTTCCTGATGCTACCTGAAAATGAAACATTTTACTATTTTTTGAAAGGAGTTTTACGAAAAATCAGATTTTTCAAACTTACTCGTATTTTGGATTTTTTGGTAAAAGATTTTGGTTTTCACTGAGATACATGAAAAGAAATTCCTATTTTTTCTGGAACTGTGAACGGACTGAGCCTTTTTAAATTCTGAGATACTCTTTTGTTACGTGTACTATCTTGTTATAAACTGTTGTGGAATATTGGTGTTGGACCTGACCTTTCTGTTAGCTCGTCACTATTTTCAACCTAAGGTTAGGATTGTTACTTATTGAGTACATGGGGTCGGTTATACTCATACTACTCTTTTTCACCTTGCATGCAGATGTAGGCTGCTGATGTTGTGGTGTTCGATGGGAGCTGGATTGAAGATGTACCTGCGTCTCGGTTGTAGCTGCCTCTTGTTTGTGGTAGGTTTAGATCTGTAAAACTTCGTTTATGTACTATTCATGTTTTCACTGCTGTGTTCTGCTGGTTTCTGGTGTCTCAGTCCTTCATCGCGTTTGCGGGGTAATTATCGTGAACGCGTAGTGTATTCCGATAGCAACAGCAAATTGTTCTTCGTGATCACGAAGTATGTCCCGCGTTCGCGTAGAGTTGGGGCAAGTCTTCTTCGCGTTTGCGTGTGGAGGATCGCGTCCGCGCAGTGTTGAGGTTTGGTAGCTGGGAGTTTGGAGAATTCTTCAACGCGATCGCGAATGAAGAGTTGCGTCCGCGAAGCTTTGCATTAGTGGTCATCGCGTTCGCGTGGGGTGTATCGCGAACGCGAAGTGTATTATGGTTACAGATTATTTTGTTCATCGCGAACGCGATGGTGTTGACGCGTTCGCGTAAGAGGACGTCTGTGCAGTGTATAAAGTACTCTATTTCGAAGGTTTCAGACATTTTTATATTCTTGGAGCAATTTTCATCACAAGGATTGGGTTAAGTGTTATCTACTTAGTTTATGGTTATATTTCATGAATCTACCTTCGTTTTTGGTAATTGGATTGTGATATTTAAAAAGGAAATTGGGGGTTTTGGCCTAAAGTTTCATAATATGAATTTCTGAGTTTTGAACATCGAATTGGAGTCAGATTTGAGTGAAACTAGTATGGTTGGACTCGTAATTGAATGGTGTTGGATTTTGTAAATTTTGTCGGGTTCCGAGGTACGGGCCCGGGTTGGCCCTTTGGCTGATTTTGTTCTTTTGATTCAAGATTTGATCTTTTTTGATCGGGATTGGTTCCTTTAGCATTGTTTGATGTATTTTAGTTGTTTTCGGTTAGTTTTTGAGCCGTTCGAAAGTCGGAACGCATGAGATGGCATTTTGGAGCATCGCTTGGCTTGCTCAGCATTTGTATTGGCTTGTTCGAGGTAAGTAATTCTTCTAATCTTAGTGCTGAGGGTATGAAACCCCAAAATACGTGTTATGTGATTGGTATTGAGGTTACGCACATGCGAGGTGACGGGCGTGTGGGCGTGGGACTCTGTTACTTCTATGGCACTGAATAGTGGCCCTTTTTTGTTAATATCTGTGTTTTCACCATGTGTTAAAGTAATTGAGCTGTCAATCATGCTAGATATCATGTTTAGGCTTTATGAAAATACTACTAGGACCCATAGTGGTCGTTTCTTGCTGTCATTTCACTAATTTCATTGATATTTCGTGCTCAGTCATATTCATGCATTCATATCATATCTCAGTCTCAGTTTTTATTTATTGATACATCATATCATTATTGTCGGGCTAGTTTCATGGCACTGTGAGCCCGTGAGTGAGACTGGAGAGATTGATGACTGAGTGAGGCCGGAGGCCTGTTTGTGAGAATGTTGTCACTATAGCACGTGAGTTGTCCGTGCGATTCCAGTTGTTGATATTATAGCACGTGAGTTTTCCGTGCGGCACGTAAGTTGTCCGTGCGTTTCCAGGTATTAATATTATAGCACTTGAGTATTACATGCAGCACGTGAGTTGTCCTATCGCTTGGGCTGAAAGGAGCCCCTCCAGGAGTCTGCACTCCCCCAGTGAGCGCAGTCGACTATAAATAGGGATCAGGATGCATGCCATAGCGGGTATTGTACAACGCTGAGTGATAGAGTCTATTGAGCATAGTGAGAGAGAATGTGAGACAGTGAGATTGAGTACTCTGAGAGTGTGAGTACATGAGTTCATCGTCGAGGTGCATTGCATTTGTAATGCGTATTTGAGATACATGCATAGAGGTGCATTCCCTTCTGCTACCCAGGTTTGGGGACATTTATGATTTTACCTGCATCTTGACATGTAGGCATAGTAAAGTACTTTCCTCATGCTATCTGAAAATGAAACATTTTACTATTTGTTGAAAGGAGTTTTAGGAAAAATCAGAGTTTTCAAACTTACTCGTATTATGGCTTTTTCGGTAAAAGATTTGGGTTTTCACTGAGATACATGAAAAGAAATTCCTATTTTTTCTGGAACTGTGAACGGACTGAGACTTTTTAAATTGTGAGATACTCTTTTGTTACGTGTACTATGCTGTTATGAACTATTGTGGAATATTGGTGTTGGACTCGACCTTTCGGTTAGCTCGTCACTAATTTCAACCTAAGGTTAGGATTGTTACTGATTGAGTACATGGGGTCGGTTATACTCATACTACTCTTTTTCACCTTGCATGCAGATGTTGGCTGCTGATGTTGTGGTGTTCGTGGGAGCTGGATTGAAGATGTACCTGTGTCCCAGCTATAGCTGCCTCTTGTTCGTGGTAGCTTTAGATCTGTAAAACTTCGCTTATGTACTATTCATGTTTTCACTGCTGTGTTCTGCTGGTTTTTGGTGTCTCATTCCTTCATCGTGTTTGCAGGGTAATTATCGCGAATGCGTAGTGAATTCCGATGGCAACAACAAATTATTCTTCGCAATCACGAAGTATGTCCCACGTTCGCGTAGAGTTGGGGCAAGTCTTCCTTACGTTCGCGTATGGAAGATTGCGTCTGCGCAGTGTTGAGGTTTGGCAGCTGGGAGTCTGGAGAATTCTTCAACGCGATCGCGAATGGTGAGTCGCGTCCGCGAAGCTTTGCATCAGTGGTCATCACGTTCGCGTGGGGTGTATCGCGAACCCGAAGTGTATTATAGTGGAAGATTATTTTGTTCATCGCGAACGCGATGGTGTCGACGCGTTCACGTAAGAGGACGTCTATGATGTGTATAAAGTACTCTATTTCGAAGTTTTCAGACATTTTTACATTTTAGGAGCTATGGAGCTCGAATTGAGCCGATTCTTGGAGCAATTTTCATCACAAGGATTGGGTTAAGTGTTATCTACTCGGTTTATGGTTATATTTCATGAATCTACCTTCATTTTTGGTAATTGGATTGTGAATTTTAAAGAGGAAATTGGGGGTTTTGGCCTAAAGTTTCATAATATGAATGTTTGAGTTTTGAACATCAAATTGGAGTTAGATTTGAGTGAAACTAGTATGGTAGGACTCGTAATTGAATGGGTGTTGGATTTTGTAAATTTTGTCGGGTTTCGAGGTATGGGCCCGGGTTGGGCTTTTGGCTGATTTTGTTCTTTTGCTTCAATATTTGATCTTTTTCGATCGGGATTGGTTCCTTTAGCATTATTTGATATATTTGAGTTGTTTTCGGTTAGTTTTTGAGCCGTTCGGAAGTCGGAACGCGCGAGATGGCATTTTGGAGCATCGCTAGGCTTGCTCGGCATTGGTATTGGCTTGTTCAAGGTAAGTAAGTCTTCTAATCTTAGTGTTTAGGGTATGAAACCCCGAAATACGTGTTATGTGATTGGTATTGAGGTGACGCACATGCTAGGTGACGGGCGTGTGGGCGTAGACCATGTGAATTGGGACTATGTTACTTCTATGGCACTGAATAGTGGCCCTTTTTTGTTAATATCTGTGTTTTCACCATGTGTTAAAGTAATTGAGCTGTCAATCATGCTAGATATCATGTTTAGGCTTTATGACAATACTGCTAGGACCCATAGTGGTTGTTTCTTGCGATCATTTCACTGATTTCATTGATATTTTGTACTCAGTCATATTCATGCATTCATATCACATCTCAGTCTCAGTTTTTATTTATTGATACATCATATCATTGTTGTCGGGCTAGTTTCAGGGCACTGTGAGCCTGTGAGTGATACTGGAGAGATTGATGACTGAGTGAGGCCGGAGGCCTGTTTGTGAGGATGTTGTCACTATAGCAAGTGAGTTGTCCGTGCGATTCCAGATGTTGATATTATAGCACGTGATTGTCCGTGCGGAACGTGAGTTGTCCATGCGTTTCTAGGTATTAATATTATTTGACGTGAGTATTACATGCAGCGCGTGAGTTGTCCGTGCGGATTACATCACTTGGGCTGAGAGGAGCCCCTCCAGGTGTCGGCACACCCCCAGTGAGCGCAGTCGACTATAAATAAGGATCGGAATGCATGCCGTAGCGCGGGTATTGTACAACGCTGAGTGATAGAGTCTATTGAGCATAGTGAGAGAGAATGCGAGACAGTGTGATTGAGTACTCTGAGAGCATGAGTACATGAGCTCATTGTCGAGGTGCATTGCATTTGTTATGCGTATTTGAGATACATGCATAGAGGTGCATTCCCTTCTGCTACCCAGGTTTGGGGACATTTATGATTTTACCTGCATCTTGACATGTAGGCATAGAGAAGTACTTTCCTCATGCTATCTGAAAATGAAACAATTTACTATTTGTTGAAAGGAGTTTTAGAAAAAATCAGAGTTTTCAAAACTTACTCGTATTTTGGATTTTTCGGTAAAAGATTTGGGTTTTTACTGAGATACATGAAAGAAATTCCTATTTTTTTTGGAACTGTGAACGGACTGAGCCTTTTTAAATTCTGAGATACTCTTTTGTTACGTGTACTATGTTGTTATGAAATGTTGTGGAATATTGGTGTTGAACCCGACCTTTCGGTTAGCTCGTCACTACTTTCAACCTAAGGTTCGGTTTGTTACTTATTGAGTACATGAGGTTGGTTGTACTCATACTACTCTTTTTCACCTTGCATACAGATGTTGGCTGCTGATGTTGTGGTGTTCGATGGGAGCAAGATTGAAGATGTACCTGCGTCCCGGCTGTAGCTGCCTCTTGTTCGTGGTAGCTTTAGATCTGTAAAACTTTGTTTATGTACTATTCATGTTTTCACTGCTGTGCTCTGCTGGTTTCTGGTGTCTCAGTCCTTCATCACGTTTGCGGGGTAATTATCGCGAATGCGTAGTGTATTCCGATGGCAGCAACAAATTGTTCTTCGCGATCATGAAGTATGTCCCACGTTCGTGTAGAGTTGGGGCAAGTCTTCTTCACGTTTGCGTATGGAAGATCGCGTTCGTGCAATGTTAAGGTTTGGCAGCTGGTAGTTTGGAGAATTCTTCAACGCGATCGCGAATGGTGAGTCGCATCCGCAAAGCTTTGCATTAGTGGTCATCACGTTCGGGTGCGGTGTATCGCGAACGCGAAGCGTATTATGGTGACAGATTATTTTGTTCATTGCGAACGCGATGGTGTTGACGCGTTCGCGTAAGAGGACGTCTGTGCAGTGTATAAAGTACTTTATTTCGAAGGTTTCAGACATTTTTACATTTTAGGAGCTATGGAGCTCGAATTGAGGCGATTCTTGGAGCAATTTTCATCACAAGGATTGGGTTAAGTGTTATCTACTCGGTTATGGTTATATTTCATGAATCTACCTTCGTTTTTGGTAATTGGATTGTGAATTTTAAAGAGGAAATTAGGGGTTTTGGCCTAAAGTTTCATAATATGAATGTTTGAGTTTTGAACATCGAATTTGAGTCGGATTTGAGTGAAACTAGTATGGTTGGACTCGTAATTGAATGGGTATTGAATTTTGTAAATTTTGTTGGGTTTCGAGGTAGCTGATTTTGTTCTTTTGATTCAAGGTTTGATCTTTTTCGATCGGGATTGGTTCCTTTAGCATTGTTTGATGTATTTGAGTTGTTTTCGGTTAGTTTTTGAGCCGTTCGGAAGTCGGAACGCGCGAGATGGCATTTTGGAGCATCGCTTGGTTTGCTCGGCATTGGTATTGGCTTGTTCGAGGTAAGTAATTCTTCTAATCTTAGTGCTGAGGGTATGAAACCCCAAAATACGTGTTATGTGATTGGTATTGAGGTTACGCACATGCGAGGTGACGGGCGTGTGGGCGTGGGACTCTGTTACTTCTATGGCACTGAATAGTGGCCCTTTTTTGTTAATATCTGTGTTTTTACCATGTGTTAAAGTAATTGAGCTGTCAATCATGCCAGATATCTTGTTTAGGCTTTATGACAATACTGCTAGGACCCATAGTGGTCGTTTCTTGCTATCATTTCACTGATTTCATTGATATTTCGTACTCAGTCATATTCATGCATTCATATCATATCTCAATCTCAGTTTTCATTTATAGATACATCATATCATTGTTGTCGGGCTAGTTTCATGGCAGTGTGAGCCCGTGAGTGAGACTGGAAAGATTGATGACTGAGTGAGGTCGGAGGTCTCTTTGTGAGGATTTTGTCACAATAGCACGTGAGTTGTCCGTGCGATTCCAGATGTTGATATTATAGCACGTGAGTTGTCCGTGCGGCACGTGAGTTGTCTGTGCTTTTCCAGGTATTAATATTATGGCACGTGAGTATTACATGCAGCACGTGAGTTGTCCGTGCGGATTACATCGCTTGGGCTGAAAGGAGTCTCTCCAGGAGTCGGCACACCCCCAGTAAGTGCAGTCGATTATAAATGGGCATCGGGATGCATGCCGTAGCGGGTATTGTACAACGTTGAGTGATAGAGTCTATTGAGCATAATGAGAGAGAATGCGAGACAGTGAGATCGAGTACTCGGAGAGCGTGAGTACATCAGCTCATCGTCGATGTGCATTGCATTTGTTAGGCGATGCGTATTTGAGATACATGCATAGAGGTGCATTCCCTTCTGCACCCAGTTTTTGGGACATTTATGATTTTACCTGCATCTTGACATGTAGGCATAGAGAAGTACTTTCCTCATGCTATCTGAAAATGAAACATTTTACTATTTGTTGAAAGGAGTTTTAGGAAAAATCAGAGTTTTCAAACTTACTCGTATTTTGGCTTTTTCGGTAGAAGATTTAAGTTTTCACTGAGATACATGAAAAGAAATTCCTATTTTTTCTGGAACTGTGAATGGAGTGAGCCTTTTTAAATTCTGAGATACTCTTTTATTACGTGTACTATGCTGTTATGAACTGTTGTGGAATATTGGTGTTGGACCCGACCTTTCTGTTAGCTCGTCACTACTTTCAACCTAAGGTTAGGTTTGTTACTTATTGAGTACATGGGATCGGTTGTACTCATATTACTCTTCTGCACCTTGCGTGCAGATGTTGGCTGCTGATGTTGTTGTGTTCGATGGGAGCTGGATTGAAGATGTACCTGCGTCCCGGTTGTCGCTGCCTCTTGTTCGTGGTAGCTTTAGATCTGTAAAACTCTGTTTTTGTACTATTCAAATAGACTATGTATTTATTTCATTTCCGCTTTGTAAGCTCTATTCTTAGAAGCTCATGATTTGTACTACCAGTTCTTGGGGAATGTATGAGATTCAGAAAATTTCTTTACTTAAATTGCTTTATTAATTGTTATTGGAATTGGTTAGTGGTTAATTGGCTTACCTAGCGGGTTGGGTTAGGTGCTATCATGACTAGTCGGATTTTGGGTCATGATAATATCGGGTTCAGATTATGGTTTCGGAAATTTCAATAGCTTTGTTATGTCATTTGGGACATGTACGCAAAATTTGAGTTCATTTCGAATTGATTTGATATGTTTCGATGCAAGTTATGGAATTGAAAATTTCATAAACTCATAAGTCCTAATCGGCGCGATTTATAGTTTCGCCATTGTTATGTGTGATATGAAACCTCGAGTAGGTCCGTAATATGTTTTGAGACTTATTGGTATGTTCGGACGGGGTCCCGTGGGGCTCCGGTGAGTTTCGGAGCGGTTTTGGACCATTTCTAGGCCATTTTTATTTGCTGATTTTTTCCTACAACAGTGTGCATCGCGAGAAGTTTCTGCTGTACAAGGATGACTTTGGAAGATTATATCTTGCAATCTATAAGGAATTTGGAGATGATCAAAAAATGAAAGTTGTAGCCCTTTGAGTCTAGTTTCCAGAAAAGTTAACCATTAATCATTTAAATATATGTACAAAAAGTTATAATCGATATACAGATGACTGGTACTACAGTTCTTGCATTGAAAGTTGTTGAAGAAGGTCGCCCCTTTTAAATGCGACCTTCCTGGAAATAATGAGACAAATCGCATTTTAAAGATGCGACTTACCCGAGCAGAATGCTTAAGTTCGGAGTTCGACATTTTGTTCGTTTTTACAGTTTTAGACCTTAGTTTTGGGCGATATTAGAGGGATTCTTCACGAGTTTGAGTTGAGTAAGTATTCTTCATCCTAAATTAGTTATATTTCTTGATTTCATACTTATTTACATTATTAATTAGTGAATTGAATGAAAGAAAATAAGGTTTTTGTAAAATCTTCCAAAAATGAAAAATGAAGATATGAAAGGCGATCCGATGTCGGAATTAGATATTTTTTGTATGGTTGAACTCGTATCGGAACAGGTATTCGGTTTCCATGCATTTTTGTCGGGTTTCTAAAAGTAGGCCCCATGTTGACTTTTAGTTGACT
Source organism: Nicotiana tabacum (assembly GCF_000715075.1). Taxonomy (NCBI): domain Eukaryota; kingdom Viridiplantae; phylum Streptophyta; class Magnoliopsida; order Solanales; family Solanaceae; genus Nicotiana; species Nicotiana tabacum. Next base: position 112,961,282 of record NC_134091.1, on the reverse strand, counting down.
TTTTCGAAAATCACTTAAATTAAGTCTCTTTCGAATTGTGAATAATTTTTAAAGCTCCAATTGAATTGTTGGCCAATAAATTGCTAGGTTTGATTGATTTGGAGACTAATTCGAAAGGAAAGGTCGTGGTCGAGTGATCACTTGAATTGCAAAGCTAGGTAAGTGTCGTGGTTAACCTTGACTTGAGGGAATAGAACCCTTGAACTATGTGTTATATAAATTTCATGTGTAGCGGCGTATTGACGAGGTAACGAGTGTCTATGCATCGTCAAATTGCTTGTTTCCATGCTTTTACGTATTTCACTAATTGCCTTATTTCATAACTTAATTGTTATATTAATTGATTCCCTTATTTTCATTGCCTAGTATTATGCCTTGATTTCATGCCTTAATTGCTACATGCTTATTGGACTTTTGTGTCATAATTGCTACTTGAGATTTTGTCACGACCCAAAATCCCACCACAAGCGTCGTGATGGCACTTAGTCTCTAAGACTAGGTAAGCCAATTATAATAACAATTCAAGCCATCTTTTTTAATTCAATACAAGTGTCAAAACCAACAGCGCAAATAATTATAACAACCTCCCAAGACTGGTTACACAGAGTCACGAACTCTAACTTAATAGATAGAATTAATTCGAGGGTCGAATATACAATACAGTTCGAATAAGAAATTAACAGTACAATAAAATGAAAAGACTCCAACGGACTGCGATGACCAAGCAGTCATACCTTGAATTCTTGCGATCATACTCTAATCTCTGTCTGAATACGATATCTCCAATACCTGACTCTACATAAAAATATGCAGAAGTGTAGTATGAGTTCACCACGGTCGGTACCCAGTAAGTATCAAGACTAACCTCGGTGGAGTAGTGACGAGGTACTGTCAAGACACTCACTGGTCAAATAACATGTGCAATATAACATATAAAAATAATAGAAAACAAATATCAGTGCTAGCAACGCCAATTAACTAGTGATTTAAACAGCAAGGCAGCAAGAACACCATAATTATTGCTCAAACGAATAATAAATACAAGTACAACCAATTAATCAAATCCTTCAAAATATACATCTTTTATCTATAAGTTTTTCAAATACAAATCTTTAGAATGTAATCCATACAATTAAATATATCCCGAATATAATTCCTTCAAATAAATATCTTTCAAATAAATATCTTTCAAGTGAATATCTTTTGAATATAATCCATTCAAATAAACACATTTCGATTATAATTCTTTCACGTAAAAGTCACCCTGTGACACCTCATTTAACTTTCCTGATGTGAGAAATATATTCAAGATATAACATCAAATGGCACGGTAACACCTTCGTGCATTTATCTCATTAAATTCATAACTTTCCTGGTGTGAATAATATATTCAGCATATCACATCGAATGGCACGGTAATACCTTCGTGCACTTGTCTCATTCTCACCCAATATATATATATATATAAATACCTTCGTGCACTTTTCTCATTCTCACCCAATGTATATATGTAGATCAAATCAATTGGCACGGCAACACCCTTCGTGCATTTATCTCTTTCTCACCGTGCATACATATAACAATACCAACTAGGTAGGAGAAATGCCAATAACAATAAAAGAAATAAAGTGGGAGGCACACATGAAGCACCAACGACTACAAGACACAGAGAAAATATAGGTACACAATAACAGCTCAAGAAAAAGACATGAATGTATACACAACGAAAAGATATCACAATATAACGTATGTCTCTTGTCCTCGCTTGCACGGAAACACTCTTCGTGCCATGAACATATGATAATATAAAAATAATGTCAGGGTATCACTTTTCGTGCTTTTACTCCCATCCTCGCGTGATATTATAATTGAAATGGCACTGTATTATCCTTCGTGCATATTAAGAATGGCACGGCATCACCTTTCGTGCTTTATATTTTTCCTCACATGATAATATAACTGAAATGGCATAGTATCACCCTTCGTACTTTACACTCTCAAATGGCACGTCATCACCCTCCGTGCTTTACACTCTTCCTAACCAAGCATGTGTATATCATTAACAAGCAAGGTAGGAAGCATAAATAACATCAGAGAGACTGTTTAAACGACAACACGATACACCAATTCATATCACAATTTCCCCATAGGCCACAACCAACTCCATACATACAACAAATCAATAAATTTTATAGTAAATAGCCAAATCTCCACACAACGTATATGAAACCTCAAAACAATAACAAGGATGGAAAAGTAACTCAGCATAGGACAACGCCTTCTTAAATCCAAATTTTTGATAAATATATTAAGGCCTCTTTTCAAATTTAATTAATAATTATTTGCATATATGGAATCCATAATGAAATTAACTCCAAGAAAATATCAAATCAACAAACACGCAGAATTCATATAAAAATCCAAGTGGCAATCAACCCAAATTATCATATAAAATACAAACTCGACAAACATGGAATGAGGCATGACAAATCAAGGATTTACTATAACCTAACTATTTTTCCAATCTAATATATTAGGGCGTCTACGAATTTTCACTGATATAATTTGCACATATAAACCAAGTACGTACTCGTCACCTCGCGTAAGTGGTGTTCAATTACACAATACCCACATAAGACTCAATGCCTAAGGAATCATAGCTGCAGAGTAGAATCCACTAAATCCACTAGAGTTTCGAGACCTTTTGGTCTCCTTAGACTTATTTTCCTCACTTCGAACACGTTCTAACATTCTAGCAATTTCTACTACTTTCTGAAATGGAATGTCAGTCTGCAACTCTCGAGCCATAAGTATTTCAAAATCATAATCGAGCCCTTCAATAAATCTACGGACTTGCTATCTAACTTTAGGAACTAAAATAGGAGCATGACGGGCAAACTCTCGAACCTATGAACCTAGAGCTCTGATACCAACTTGTCACAACCCAAAATACCACTACGGGCGTCGTGATGGCTCTTAGTCTCTAAGACTAGGTAAGCCAATTATAATAACAATTCAAGTTTTTTTTAATTCAATACAAGTGTCAAAACCAACAACGGAAATAATTATAACAACCTCCCAAGACTGGTAATACTGAGTCACGAACTCTAACTGAATACATGAAATTATCTCGAGGGTACAATATACAATACTGTTCGAATAAGAAATTAAAGTGCAATCAAATGGAAAGACTAAAAGGGACCGCGACGACCAAGCAATCCTACCTTGAATCCTTGCGATCATACTCTAATCTTTGTCCGAATCCGATATCTCTAATACATGTCTCTGCACAAAAATATGCAGAATTGTAGTATGAGTACACCATTCTCGGTACCCAGTAAGTATCAAGAATATCCTCGGTGGAGTAGTGATGAGGCACAATCAAGACATTCACTAGTCAAATAACTTGTGCATAAAAAAAAAAAACAAATAGCAGTGATAGCAACACCAATCAACTAGTGATTTAAACAGCAAGGCAGTAAGATAACCATAATTATTGCTCAAACGAATAATAAACACATTTACAGCCAATTAATCAAGTCATTCAAAATATACATCTTTTATTTTTCAAATAAAAATCTTTAGAATGTAATCTATACAATTAAATATATCCTGAATATACTTCCTTCAAATAAATATCTTTCAAATATAATTCTTTCAAGTAAATATCTTTCGAATATAATTCTTTCAAGTAAATTCCTTTCTATTATAATTATTTCAAGCAAAAGTCACCATGTGACACCTCATTCAACTTTCCTGGTGTGAGAAATATATTCAAGATATCACATCAAATGTCACGGTAACACCTTCGTGCATTTATCTCATTAAATTCATAACTTTCCTTGTGTGAATAATATATTCAACATATCACATCGAATGGCACGGTAATACCTTCGTGCACTTGTCTCAATCTCAAATCAAATGGCACAGCAACACCTTTTGTGCATTTATCTCTTTCTCATTGTGCATACATATAACAATACAGACTAGGTGGGATTAATGCCAATAACAATAAAAGAAATAAAGTGGGAGGCACACAGGAAGCAACAACGACTACAAGACACGACGAAAACATAGGTACACAATAACAACTCAAGAAAAAGGCATGAATGTATGCACAACAAAAAGATATTACAATATAATGTATGTCTCTAATCCTCGCCTGCACGGAAACATCCTTCGTGCCATGAACACAAGATAATATAAAAATAATGGTAGGGCATCACCCTTCGTGTTTTTACTCTCATCCTCACATGATAATATAAATGAAATGGCACGGCATTATCCTTCGTGCATATTAAGAATGGCACGGCATCACCCTTCATGCTTTATACTTTTTAATCACATGATAATATAACTGAAATGGTACGGCATCACTCTTCGTGCTTTACACTCTCAAATGGCACGACATCACCCTTCGTGTTTTACACTCTTCCTTACCAAGCATATGTATATCATTAACAAGCAAGGTAGGAAGCATAAATAACATCAGGGAGAGTGTTTAAACGACAACACAATACAACAATTCATATCACAATCTGCCCATAGGCCACAACCAACTCCAAAGATACAAAAAATCAATATATTTTATAGTAAATAGAACAAGGCTCCACACAACGTATATGAAACTTAAAAATAATAATAAGGATGGAAAAGTAACTCAGCATAGGACAACGCCTTCTTAAATCCAAATTTTTGATAAATATATTAATGCCTCTTTTCAAATTTAATTAATACTTATTTGCAGATATGGAATCCATAATGAAATTAACTCCAAGAAAATATCAAATCAACAAACACACAAAATTCATATAAAAATCCAAGTGGCAATCACCCCAAATTATCATATAAAACACAAACTCGACAAACATTGAATGAGGCATGACAAATCAAGGATTTACTAAGCTCTAACAATTTTTCCAATCTAATACGTTAGGGCGTCTATGAAATTTCACTAATATAATTTGCACATATAAATCAAATACGTACTCGTCACCTCGCGTAAGTAGTTTTCAATTACACAATGCCCACATAAGACTCAATGCCTAAGGGGTAATTCCCCCACTCAAGGTTAGGCAAGATACTTACGTTATTGAAGTTAGGCCGATATTCCAAAATAGCCTTCTTACTTGAATTGACCTCCGGACAACTCAAATCTAGCCAAATTGATTGTATAACTTCATTAGAATGCATCGGAAACAATTCCGGATAATAAAATGTCGACTTAAAATTTCTTATTAAAAAGTCAATAAAAGTCAACGCGGGGCCCACGCCGCTCGGAACCCGACAGAATTTTCACGAAATCCGAACACCTATTCCGATACGAATTTAAACATATCAATTTTATCAAATTCTGATAACGAATCGACCTCCAAATCCAAAATTTTTGTTTGTGAAATATGTTTTGCAAAAAACTAAATTTCTTTCATCAAAACTCGAATTAAACGATGACTATAACCATATATTCATTAAATATAATATTAAGGGAGTCAAGAACACTTGCCCAAAGTTGTGTGATGAAATTCACCTATGAAAATCGACCAAACCGAGCTCCCCAAGTCCCTTTTTGTCAAAAATGGCAGAAAACCCCTGTTTATGGAGTCTCTGATGTTTGTAGCGCCACAGGTGGCGTGGGCCGCTGCCTGTGGTGCCGTTTCCAGGACTCCAGAAGTCCCAGCGCCAGGGATAGCGCCTCACGCTACCCTGGACGCTGATGATGATGGGAAATATTTCCCGACATGAAAATGAGCATAACTCTCTCTTACGATGTTCGAATTCGACGATTCCTTTTTTTATGGCTCCGAAATTTCAATACGGATCTAATGATTCAATCAAAATTGAATTTGGAGCTCCTTCTCTTAATGTGATACCACTTATTATTGAAGAAACGACGTCGAAACATTCTAGAAATATCCAAACTAAATTCCGTTAACCATCCGAAAGCTACCTAAGGCCCTTGGGACCTCAAACAAATATACCAACAAGTCCTAAAATATCATACGAACTTACTTGATGCCTCAAATCACATTAAATAATACTAAAAACGAATCACACCCCAATTCAAGCTTAAATGAAACTATCGAATTCCAACTTATACATTCGATGCCGAAACCTATCAAATCAAGTCCGATTAATTTTAAATTTTACACACAAGCCATAAATGACATAATGGACATGTTCCAATGTTCAGAATTAAATTTCGACCCCCATATCAATAAAGTCAATTCCCGATCAAACTTTCTAAAAATCTTTCATTTTCCAACTTTCGCCAAAATGTGTCAAATTGTCCTACGGACTTCCAAATTCGGACATACGCCTAAGTCCGAAATCACCATATGAAGCTGTTGTCATCATCAAAATCACATTCCGGAGTCGTTTTCTCAAAAGTCAAACTCCGGTCAACTCTTTTCATTTAAGCTTCAAAAAATGAGAATTGTTCTTTCAATTTAATCCCGTGTCATCCGACAACCAAACTCGACATACACACAAGTCATAATACATATTACGAAGTTTCTCGGGATATTAAGTCGCTGAACGAATAATAAATTCTCAAAATGACAAGTCGTGTTGTTACATTCTCCCTCTTTTAAAAATATGTTCATCCTCGAACGTGCCAAGAATTATACTGGGATATTAGATTACTTAGTGTGTTCCTACACACATACTAGCGGGTGATTGTACGTCAACAAAAATTTAACAAGGGTCCGATAACACCATCTCGATTGAAGATTATTTCTTTCATCCATACTTATAACTTTAAAACCAAATTTCTTACACTCCAAACATTTTAAAAAGGCCTGACTTTCACATTAACACATGGTATTAGTGTCAACCAGCTATAGCAACTCGCGCCTACGCACACATCAAACATATGCCCCTACCTACATCTCTGGTCATAATAGTTGTTCATAACTAATTCCAGTATCGTCAATTAACCTCATATTAACCAAAACCTCATTTCAAAATTTCACAACACTCACAGCAAAATGTGAGGCATGAAGACCTCATAATTATTTACCCGACTTAACGAGTCACATTTAACGCCACCTGGGCACTCATATCGTAGTCTAAAAGTCAATAATTACACCACGAAATGGCTAAATATGCACCGAAAAACACATACAGGAATTATCAAATAAGCCTAACAAGCATGACTCTCTATTAGTACTATAGTACAAATTTAATTTCAAAAGGGAGAATTTAAAAACATAAATTTTTATCACAAGGATCTCGTCCTTATATAACTTTCACCACAGCTTGTAGCCTGGTTTAAACATAGCAATTCACATTAAACCGCGAGAATCTCATCCTCAACTCTGAATCACAAGAAATATGCACATCGTGCCAATCGAAATCTTTCCATTTTCTTCTTTAAAATAATTTCAGTTAAACGATATCACAACACATAATGAACCCCCATACCTATAGGGCATATAATTCATAAAATTGAAATCGGTTATCCCGAAATTACACCAAATTGCGGACTGGGCTAACCGACTGCCCGAGCTTCCGCCATGATGAGTCATAGCTACAGAGTAGAATCCACTAAATCCACCAGAGTTTCGAGACCTTTTCGTCTCCTTAGACTCCTTTTCCTGACTTCGAACACGTTCTAACATTTTAGCAATTTCTACTACTTTATGAAATGGAATGTCAGTCTACAATTCTCGAGCCATAAATATTTTAAAATCATGATCGAGCCCTTCAATAAATCTGCGGACTCGTTATCTAACTGTAGGAACTAAAATAGGAGCATGACGGGCTAACTCACTGAACCTGAAGTCATATCCTGACACCGTCATGGTGCCCTAACGCAACCGTTTAAACTCTGTGCGCCACGCATCCCAGAGAGTCTCGGGAACAAACTCTTTCAAACATCTTTCAAAATTGAGCCCAAGTTTGTGGTGTTGCAACATGTCTATCCTCTTCATAAACTTACCACCATTGATATGCTACTCCTGGCAGCTTAAATGTATTAAAGAAAACTCCGTTCACTTCTACAATGCCCATGGTACAGAGAATTCAGTGACACTTTTCTAGAAAACCAAAGGCATTCTCGGTAGTTGTGCCACCAAAAGTAGGTAGACAATACCTCTTTAATCTCTCAAGTCTCTTTTGTTCTTCTATTGACGTCTCCGGCCTGACCTCAGGCTGAACCGAAATAACAGATTCTACCGGTATTATACTCAGAACCTGACCAATGTGAACCTGCTGTTCTGGAGCACGGGCGGTAGGAGTCTGAACTCCTCCCCTGATCTATGAAATATATGGTGAAACGGAGTTCAATACCGCCTGAGTTAATGTACCAAACATATTTAGGAACTGTGCTAAAGTCTCCTGAAGTCCGGGGTAACAACGGTGCTTCCGGTATCTGTCCCCCAATTGGAGCTTCTGGCGGCTTCTGAACTGCTCCTCTGACCGATGTTGTAGCTGTGACAAGTTCCCTTCCTCGGCCCCGGCGATAGTGGTAGGTCTAGGCCAGGATTTGACGACCTCAATCTTCTGAGTGTCTACCTTTATACCTTCATTGGATACAATATGCCCCAAGAATGCTACAGACTTCAGCCATAACTCACATATAGAAAATTTAGAATACAACTTACGATCACAATGGGTTTGGAGTACAAGTGGAAATTTCCTAATAGTTCGGTAGCCTCTCGAAGATAAGTACATACGTCTCCGTACCGATCCACAAGACTCTACTGGACTCGTTCGTGACTCGTAGAACCTGTGAACCTAGAGCTCTGATACAAACTTGTCACAAGCCAAAATACCACCACGGGCATCGTGATGGCACTTAGCCTCTAAGACTAGGTAAGCCAATTATAATAACAATTCAAGTTATTTTTTTTTAATTCAATACAAGTGTCAATACCAACAACGGAAATAATTATAACAACCTCCCAAGACTGGTAATACTAATTCACGAATACTAACTGAATACATAAAATTATCTCGAGGGTAGAATATATAATACTGTTCGAATAAGAAATTAATAGTACAATAAAATGGAATGACTCCAAGGGACTACGATGACCAAGCAGTCCTACCTTGAATCCTTGCGATCATACTCTAATCTCTGTCCGAATCCGATATCTCTAATACATGGCTCTGCACAAAAATATGTAGAAGTGTAGTATGAGTACACCACTGTCAGTACCCAGTAAGTATCAAGACTATCCTCGGTGGAGTAGTGATGAGGTGCAATCAAAACACTCACTAGGCAAATAACCTGTGCAATATAGCATACAAAAATAATAGAAAACAAATAGCAGTGATAGCAACACCAATCAACTAGTGATTTAAATGGCAAGGCAGTAAGAACACAATAATTATTGCTCAAACGAATAATAAACACACGTACAACCAATTAATCAAGTCCTTCAAAATATACATCTTTTATTTTTCAAATAAAAATCTTTACAATGTAATCTATACCACTAAATATATCCTGAATATACTTCCTTCAAATAAATATCTTTCAAATATAATTCTTTCAAGTAAATATATTTCCAATATAATTCTTTCAAGTAAATACCTTTCGATTATAATTATTTCAAATAAAAATCATCATGTGACACCTTATTTAACTTTCCTGGTATGAGAAATATATTCAGCATATCGCATCGAATGACACGGTAATACCTTCGTGCACCCTTCGTGCATTTATCTCTTTCTCACCGTACATACATATAACAATACCAACTAGGTGGGATAAATGCCAGTAACAGTAAAAGAAATAAAGTGGGAGAGGACACAGAAAGAACAACGACTGCAAATCACATAGAAAATATAGGTGCACAATAACAGCTCAAGATAAAGGCATGAATGTATACACAACAAAAAGATATCACAATATAATGTATGTCTCTTGTCCTCGCCTGCACGGAAACACTCTTCGTGCCATGAACATATGATAATATAAAAATAATGGCACGGTATCACCCTTCGTGCTTTTACTCTCATCCTCACGTGCATATTAATATATATGAATGGCACGACATCACCCTTCGTGCTTTATACTTTTCCTCACATGATAATATAACTGAAATGGCACGGTATCACCCTTCGAGCTTTACACTCTCAAATGGCACGGCATCACCCTTCGTGCTTTACACTCTTCCTTACCAAGCACATGTACATCATTAACAAGTAAGGTAGGAAGCATAAATAACATCAGAGAGAGTGTTTAAACGACAGTACAATACTACAATTCGTATATCAATTTTTCCATAGGCCACAACCAACTCCAAAGATACAACAAATCAATAAATTTCATAGTAAATAGCCCAAAACTCCACACAACGTATATAAAACCTCAAAACAACAAGGATGGAAAAGTAACTCAGCATAGGACAATGCCTTCTTAAATCTAATTTTTTGATAAATATATTAATGCCTCTTTTCAAATTTAATTAATAATTATTTGCAGATAAGGAATACATAATGAAATTAACTCCAAGAAAATATCAAATCAAAAAACACATGTAATTCATATAAAAATCCAATTGGCAATCACCCCAAATTATCATATAAAATACAAACTCGACAAACACGGAATGAGCCATGACAAATCAATGATTTACTAAGCTCTAACAATTTTGTCAATCTAATACATAAGGGCGTCTACGAATTTTTACTGATATAATTTGCACATATAAACCATGTACGTACTCGTCACCTCGCATACGCGGTTTTCAATTACACAATTCCCACATAAGACTCAATGCCTAAAGGGTAATTCCCCCACTCAAGGTTAGGCAAGATACTTACCTTTTTGAAGTTAGGCTGATATTCCCAAATAGCTTTCTTGCTTGAATTGACCTCCGGACAACTCAAATCTATCCAAATTGATTGTGTAACTTCATTAAAATTAAACGGAAATAATTCCGGATATTAAAACGTCGACTTAAAATTTTCACATTAAAAATCAATCAAAGTCAACGCGGGGCTCGCCTCTTTGAAGCCGACATAATTTTCACGAAATTCGAACATCCATTCCGATATGAGTTCAACCATACCAATTTTATCAAATTCCGATAACGAATCAACCTCTAAATCTAAATTTTTTGTTTTCAAAAGATTTTGCAAAACACTCAATTTCTTCCATTAAAATTCGAATTAAATGATGAATATAACCATAGATTCATAAAATATAATCACAAGGGAGTCAAGAACACTTACCCCAAGTTGTGTGGTGAAATTCATCTTTGAAAATCGCCCAAACCGAGCTCCCCAAGTCTATTCTTGTCAAAAATGGCAAAAAAAACCCGTTTATAGAGCCTCTGATGTTTGTAGCGCCACGGGTGGCGTGGGGCGCTGCCTGTGGCACCGTTTCCAGTACTCCTGAAGTTCCAGTGCCATTGATAGCGCCCCATGCTACCCTGGACTCTGTCGACGATGGTAAATATTTTCCGACATGGAAATGGGCATAACTCTCTCATACGATGACCGAATTCGACGATTCTTTTTGCTATGACTCCGAAATTTCAATACAGATCTAATGAATCTATCAAAACTGAATTTGGAGCTCATTTGCTTAATGTGATACCACTTATTCTTGAAGAAATGACGTCAAAACATTCTAGAAATATCCAAATTAAATTCTGTTAACCATCCGAAATCCACCCGAGGCTCTCGGGACCTCAACCAAATATACCAACAAGTCCTAATACATCATACGAACTTACTCGATGCCTCAAATCACATCAAACAACACTAAAACACGAATCACACCCCAATTCAAGTTTAAATGAAACTATCGAATTCCAACTTCTACATTTGATACCGAAACCTATCAAATCAAGTCCGATTGACTTCAAATTTTGCACACAAGTTATATATGACATAATGGACCAGTTTCAATTTTCGGATCATATTTCGACCCCGATTTCAATAAAGTCAATTCCCGATCAAACTTTCTAAAAATCTTCCATTTTTCAACTTTCGCCAAAATGCTTCAAATTGTCCTACGGACTTTCAAATCCAAATCCGGACATACGCCTAAGTCCAACATCACTGTACAAAGCTATTGTCCCCATAAAAATCATATTCCGGAGTCGTTTGCTCAAAAGTCAAACTCCGGTCAACTCTTTTCATTTTAAGTTTCAAAATATAAGAATTGTTCTTTTAATTTAATCATGTATCATTCCAAAACCAAACTCGACCATACACGCAAGTCATAATACATATTACGAAATTTCTCGAGACCTTAAGTCGTTGAACGGATCGTAAATTCTCAAAACGACAAGTCGGGTCGTTGCACATTTAGTATTTCATATATTAAATTTCCTATCTCTTCTCTGATTCCATACTTATTTGTTACTTGTCCATACTTTTTCCCTACATAAATCACAATTGTTATATACCTTGTTGCTTTATAGATTCATATTAATTGTGGCATTTATTGAAGTAGTCTCTCGTATAAGTGTTGTTAATTGATATTGTTGAGGAACGGGTTGCACGCCGCAACAGAAGTGAAAATGATGTATATATATATATATATATATATATATATATATATATATATATATATATATATATATATTATTTTGAGGAGCGGGTTGCACGTCGCAACATAATTTATTGAAAGATATATTGATGGATCAGGTTGCACGCCGCAATAGAATTTAATTGAAAGATTATATTGTGGGAACGTGTTGCACGCCGCAACAGAAATGATAAAAGTAATAATTGATTGTGACTGCCGAATTGGCCTCGATTGTTTATATGAGTTACATGTTTTACCTCTATTCCTGTTATTATTATTATTATTATTATTATTATTATTATTATTATTATTATTATTATTATTATTATTATTATTATTATTATTGTGTACATGTTAATGTAAGCGACCTGCCTTAGCCTCGTCACTACTTCGTCGAGGTTAGGCTCGCACTTACAGAGTACATGGGGTCGGTTGTACTCATACTACACTCTACACTTTTTGTGCAGATACCAGAGTTGGTCCCAGCGGCGTACTGTAGACTTGCTCAGATTCAGCTACCAGATGAGACTTGAGGTATAGTTGCACGACGTTCGCAGCTCTGAAATCCCCTTCTACTTTATCTTAGTTGTGTATTTTCTTTTAGACAATTTTATTTTTATTCAGACCTTTATTTGTATTATTCTAGTAGCTCGTGCACTTGCGACAATAGTTTTGGGATGATATTTAAATATCACTATTATTTTGGTTTATTCACTTTAGTTCAGATTTTATTCTAGTTATTTGGTTTCTTTATTATTAATTAAATTGAATTGTAAAAAAAGTGGCTAAAATTATTCTAACGTTGGCTTGCCTAGTAAGTGAAATGTTAGGCGCCATCAGGATCCCGAATGTGAGAATTTCGGATCGTGACACTTTAGTGACTTAGTAAATAAAGTTATGTTACTTTAGTAAGAAAAAAAATAACTCTAGTTTTACTAATACAAAAGGTAAAGTTTAGTGACCATGTGTAAAATTAACTCACACACGGACTGCCCACCCCATTGGGTGATGGTTCAAAACAATTTCTTCTTAAATTTCCTTTTGACTATTATTTGTACGATACATTTATATCACTTATTGCAGTTTCCAGGCTTTATCCATATCTTAAATTTACTTTTATTTATAAAAAAAATTGAAAAACATTTTTACCTTATATGATAGGTGAAACATCGCACATCTAGCCCTGCGCTTAAGTCACAAAATCTAAAACTAAAAGTTTATAATTATTCTTGTAATACCTCGAAAACTTTCATTAACTTTTAATGTATCTTAATGTTTGAGAGGCTCTATATAATTTGAGATTTTTAGAAGTTGTTTACATATGAGATATAAACGAAATAGGAAATGGAACTGTGATATGTAATACATACATGTCACGATCCGAAATTCCCACCTTCGGAACCGTGATGGCACCTAACATTTCACGTGCTAAGCAAGCCAACGTTAGAATATAATTAGCCATTTTTAAAAAAAATTAAATTAATTAATAACAAGGAAACAAATGCGGAAATAATGTCTGAAGTAAAGTGAATAATCCATAATAATCGCGATATATAAATACCATCCCAGAACTGCAGTCACAAGTGCACGAGCTTCTAGAATGATACAAATAAGGGTCTGAATAAAATAAAAAGCTTTCTGAAAGCAAACACACAACTAAAATAAAGTAGACGGGGACTTCAGAACTGCGGACGCTGTGCAGTTATACCTCAAGTCTCCTCTAGGTAGCTGAAATCCGAGCAAGTCTATGGTACGTCGCTGGCACCAACTGCGAAATCTGCACAAGAAGTGCATAGTGTAGTATCAGTACAACTGACCCCATGTACTGATAAGTACCGAGCCTAACCTCGACGAAGTAGTGACGAGGCTAAGGCAAGTCACTTTCATTAACTTGTACGCAATAATAGAAATAAATGAGGTAACTCATTTTTAACAATTGAAGCCAACTCGGCAGTGATAATCAATTATTATTTCAATCAATTTCCGTTGCGATGTGCAACCCGATCCCACAATATATTCATATTCAATTATGTTGCAGCGTGCAACCCGATCCCATTATATCTTTTCAATTTGCGGCGTGCAACTCGCTCCTCCAATATATTTATTTCAATCAATTCTGTTGCGGCGTGCAACCCGTTCCTCCAATATATTCACTTTCATTTCCGTTGCGGCGTGCAACCCGCTCCTCCAATATATTCATTTACCAATTATTATAAAAGAAATTACTCGAATAAATGCAACAATTAATATGAAATTATAAGACAACAAGCATACAATAATTATGATTTATTAGAAATAAGTGATGACAAGTAGCAATTAATTATGGAAATTAAGGATGTAATAGGCATTTTAATAATTAGTATGCTAAACGTCTAGTGGCAATTAAGTCACATAAATCAAATAAGCATGTAGCAATTATAGCATGGATTCAAGACATGATATTGAGCAAAGAACACAAGAGAAACAACTAATATAATAATTAATTCGTGATTTAAAACGATTTATGATTTTTCAAGTAATTATGCAAATAATTAATTTAACGACGTATAGACACTCGCCACCTCACCTATACATCATTAACATGCATTTCACATAACAAATAATTTAAGGGTTTTATTCCCTCAAGTCAAGGTTAACCACGAAACTTACCCAGTTCGAAATCATGAAAAACTCCTTTGAAATCGCCCCTAAACCGAGTTCTAATTGAGGGTTTGTGAAAAATGGAAAAAATCCCATTTTGGTTCTGTTTTAAGGTATGGGCGTCAGGCCTTGTTCGCGTTCGCGAAGGGCCTGTCGCGTTCGTGATGAGCATCAGTCCGAGTGGCTTTCGCGTTCGGGGCTCCAAACCAGTTATGCACACAAGTTCAGAAAACTCATACGAATTCGCTCGCGTGAACAAAATACCAAAATAATGCCTAGAACTACGAATCAGACACCAAATGAAATAAAATTTTCAAGAAAACTTTAAAACTTCTATTTTCACAACCGAACGTCTGAATCACGGCAAATCAACTCCGTTTCTCAGCAAATTCGACAGACAAGTCATAAGTGACATAACGGACCTATAAAAATTTTCAGAACTCGAATCCGACCCCGATATCAATAAAAGTCAATTTGTGGTCAAACTTTAAAATCTTTAAGACTTTAGGGTTCTAGATTTCGCTAACTGGTGATAATTCAAGCTAAGGACCTCCAAATTAAATTACGGGCATACGCCACAGTCCCAAATCACGATACGGACCTACCGAAATACTAATCCAAGTTTTGCTCAAATTATTGACCAAAATCAACTCAGTTGAGTTTTAAGACTCTATTTCACATTTTAATCAATTTTTCATATAAAAACTTTCCGGAAAATTATACGGACTGGTCACGAAAGTCGAGGAATGATAAAATAGAGCTTTTCGAGGCCTTTGAACATAGAATTAATTATTAAATTTAAAGATGACATTTTGAGTCAACATATTCTCCACCTCTAAAACAAACGTTCGTCCTAGAACGGAGTTAGAAAAGTACCTGAGCTGGAGAAAATGTGTGGATATTTACTTCGCATGTCCGACTCGGACTCCCAGGTAGATGCCTCTACCGGCTGACCTCTCCATTGCACCCGAACTGAAGGATAACTCTTAGACCTCAACTGTCGGACCTGCCGGGCTAGAATAGCCACCGGCTCCTCCTCGTAAGTCAAATCTTTGTCCAATTGGACTGAGCTGAAATCTAACACATGGGACGGATCACCATGATATTTCCGGAGCATAGACACATGGAACACCGGATGAACCGCTGATAAACTAGGTGGTAATGCAAGCCTGTAGGCTACTTCACCCACCCTTTCAAGAATTTCAAAGGGTCCGATATACCTAGGGCTCAACTTGCCCTTCTTTCCGAACCTCATTACACCTTTCATAGGTGAAACCCAGAGCAATAGTCTTTCTCCAACCATGAATGCAATATCACGAACTTTATGGTCGGCATAACCCTTTTGCCTAGACTGAGCTGTGCGAAGTCGATCCTGAATAATTTTGACCTTATCCAAGGCATCCTGTACCAAATCGGTACCCAACAACCGAGCCTCTCCTGGTTCAAACCAGCCAACTGGCAAACGATACCGTCTTTCGTATAATTCCTCATATGGAGCCATCTAAATGCTCGACTGGTAGCTATTATTATAGGCAAACTCCGCAAGTGGCAAGAATTGGTCCCAAGAACCTCCAAAGTCTATAACACAAGCGCGGAGCATATCTTCCAATATCTGAATAGTGCGCTCTGACTGTCCGTCTGTCCGTGGATGAAATGTTGTACTCAACTCAAGTCGCGTGACTAACTCGCGTTGTACAGCCCTCCAAAAGTGTGAGGTAATTTGCGTACCTCGATCTGAAATAATAGACATGGGCACACTGTGAAGGTGGACAATCTCACGAATGTAAATTTCAACTAACTGCTCTGAAGAATAGGTAACTGCCACTGGAATGAAATGTGCTGACTTGGTCAACTTGTCCACAATGACCCAAACTGCATCAAATTTTCTCTGAGCCCGTGGGAGTCCAACAACAAAATCCATAGTGATATGCTCCCACTTCCACTCAGGAATTTCTAACTTCTGAAGTAAACCACCAGGTCTTTGATGCTCGTACTTGACTTGCTGACAATTTAGACACCGAGCAAGATATACAACTATATCATTCTTCATTCTTCTCTATTAGGAATGTTGCAGTAAAAGCTCGATACATTTTGTCAGCACCTGGATGAATAGAATACCTGGAACCGTGTGCCTCTTCAAGAATTAATTCACGAAGCCCGTCAACATTAGGCACACAAATATGACCCTATATTCGCAGAACGCCATCATCCCCCACAGCAACCTGTTTGGCATCACAGTGCTGCACCGTGTACTTAAGGACAAGCAAATGAGGATTATCATATTGTTGCTCTCTGATGCGCTCATATAAAGAAGACCGAGAGACTGTGCAAGCTAGAACCTGACTGGGTTCTGAAACATCTAACCTCACGAACTGATTAGCCAAAGTCTGAACATCTGCAGCTAACAGCCTCTCACCAACCGGAATATACACAAGACTACCCATACACACAACCTTTCTACTCAAAGCATCGTCCACCACATTGGCCTTTCCGGGGTGATACAAAATGGTGATATCATAGTCTTTCAACAACTCCAACCATCATTTTTGCCTCAAATTAAGATATTTTTGTTTGAACAGATACTGAAGGCTACGATGATCAGTGAGTACCTCACACGAGACACCGTAGAGGTAATGCCTCCAAATCTTTAGCGCATGAACAATGGCTGCCAATTCTAAGTCATGAACAGGATAATTCTGCTCGAGAACTTTCAATTGTCGCGACACGTATGCAATCACCCTGCCATCTTGCATTAATACTACACCAAGCCCAAAGTGAGATGCATCACAATATACCATATAAGATCCTAAACTTGTGGGTAATCCCAATACTGGCACCGTAGTCAGAGCAGTCTTGAGCTTCCGAAAGCTCAACTCACCCTCGTCTGACCATCTGAATGGGGCACCTTTCTGGGTCAGTCTGGTCAATGGGCTTGCTATAGATGAGAACCCTTCCACGAACCGATGATAATAACCTGCCAAACCCAGGAAACTCTGGATCTATGTAACAGAAGTAGGTCTAGGCCAATTCTGAATAGCTTCAATCTTCGTAGGATCCACCTTTATGCCTTCTGCCGATACAACATGCCCCAAAAAGGCAACTGAGTCTAACCAAAATTCACATTTTGAAAATTTGGCGTATAACTGATTATTTTTCAAAGTGTGGAGCACACTCCGAAGATGCTGCCCATGCTCCTCTAGACTGCTGGAGTAAATCAAGATATCATCAACGAACACAACCACAAGGGAATCCAAATAAGGCTTGAACACCCGATTCATCAAATCCATAAATGTTGCTGGAGCATTTGTCAGCCCAAATGACATCACTAGGAATTCGTAATGCCCATATCGAGTCTGAAAAGCTGTCTTAGAGACATCAGATGCCCTAATCTTCAACTGATGGTAACCAGACCTCAAGTCGATCTTTGAAAACACCTTGGCACCCTGAAGCTGATAGTATAAGTCATCAATTCTTGGCAGTGGATACTTATTCTTGATAGTAACCTTGTTCAACTGCCGATAATCTATACACCTTTACATTGAACCATATTTCTTCTTTACAAATAATACTGGTGCACCCCAGGGCGAGACAATAGGTCTAATGAATCCCTGATCAAGCAAGTCTTGTAACTGCTCCTTCAATTCTTTCAATATCTATGTCAGGTGGCATCCCCAGCAATTCTGCAGGAAATACTTCTGGAAATTCACGAACAACTGGTACTGAGTCCATAGAAGGAACATCCGCACTGGTATCGCGAATATAAGCCAAATAGGCTAGACACCTTTTCTCGACCAAACACTGAGCCTTCATATAAGAAATAACTCTGCTGGTAGAATGACCAAGAGTTCCTTTCCACTCTAACCGAGGTAACACCAGATGGCTAGAGTCACTGCCTTAGCATGACAATCCAATATAGCATGATACGGTGACAGCCAATCCATACCCAAGATGATATCAAAATCTACCATATCAAGAAGTAAAAGATCCACACTAGTCTCAAGACTACCAATAGTAATCATACACGAATGATAGACATGGTCTACTACAATAGAGTCTCCCATCGGTGTATATACACACATAGAAGCACTCAAAGAATCACAAGGCACAACCAAATATGAAGCAAAATATGAGGACACATAGAAATAGATAGATCCTGGATCAAATAGAACTGAAGCATCTCTATGGAAAACTGGAATAATACCTATGATCATGGCATCGAATGCCTCGGCCACAGGCCTAGCTAGAAAAGCATAAAATTAGGGTTGGGCCCCACCACTCTGAACTGTGTCTCTGGGACGGCCTCTAACTGGTTGGCCTCCACCTCTAGCTGTCTGAACCCTACCTCTTGCTGGCTGAGGAGGCGGTGAAGCAACCGGTGCTGGTATTATGGCACGAGAATTCTGCCAAGATCTGTTACTCGACAACCTAGGGCAATACCTCCTGATGTGGCCAATGTTCTCACACTCATAATACCTATCCTGATGCCGTGGCCGCTGAAGCTGAAGCTGACCCGAACGGGCTGGATAACCGCTATAGTGACTCTAGAGTGGTGGTGCACTGATAAGAGATGAATATGCACTAAATGTTAGCTGCCTAGAGTAAGGTATAATAGGACCGTGACTCCCTGAAACCACCGGGAGATGCTTGAAGTGCTGAATGAAACGGTCTGGGAGGATGATCTCTACCAAAATTACCCCTGCCTCCAGACGAGGCACCACTGAATCCACCGAACTGACGAGGCCTCTTATCAGACCTCTGCCCTCTCTCCTGTGCAAGAACCATCCCGATTCTCCTCGCGACATTAGCAGCCGCCTAAAGGAAATCTCACTTCCGGCCTCCTTGGCCATCTGAAATCTGATAGGGTGAGTGAGTCCTCAATAAACCTTCTCACTCTCTCTCCTTCAGTAGGTAGTAAAAGGAGAGCATGACGGGCTAAATCTACAAAACGAGATTCATACTGAGTAATAGTCATACTGCCCTGTTGTAGATGCTCAAATTGCCTACAGTAATCCTCTGTCAATGTGATAGGGAGGAACTTCTCTAGAAATAGCCGTGAAAACTGCTCCCAGGTCAATGCAGGCGATCCAACTAGTCTGGTCAATGTAGGCAATCCAACTAGTCTAGTCAATGTATAATCTCTCCACCATCTCTTGGCGAAACCTGTCATCTAAAATACAGCAAAATCGACCCCATTGATCTCAACTATACCCATGTTCCGCAGCACCTCATGGCAGCGGTCAAGATAATCATGTGGGTCCTCAGAAGGTGTACTACTGAAGTGAACTGGAAAGAGCCTGTTAAACTTATCGAGTCTCAATAAGGCCTCAAAAGACATGGCGGGATCACCGGTCTGTGCCGCAATAACTGGATGAACTACCCCAACTGGTGGGGCTGCTGGAGCCTGATTCTGGGGAGCCATCTGCTCCGGAGCAGGAGTAGTGGGAGTTTATGCTCCTCCCCCTGCCTGTGAGATGGCTGGGGCCACTGGAAATGTACCATTCTGAGCCACGCCCTCCATAAGACTTACCAAACGGACTATAACGTCCTGAAGCACTGGAGTAGCTATGAATCCTTCCAGGACCTGAACTGGTCCAACCGGTACAGTCTGAACTGGAAACTCTTCCTGAAGATCCACCTGAGGTTCTACAACAGGTGCGGCTGCTCGAGCTCTAGATTGAGCTCTACCTCTTCCTCGGCCTCTAGCACGACCTCGGCCTCGACCTCTACCCCTGACCATAGTTGCCACCGGGGGCTCGTCCCTGTCCGTCGATAGGTGTATTACGTGTTCTCGCCATCTGCGAGAGAATAAGAATATAATGGTTCAACTATTGATGATAGAATAAAATTGCACGACAGGATAAGAAAGAAGTGATATTGTTCCTAAACTTCATACCCTCTGAAAGATAAATACAGACGTCTCTGTACCGATCCTTCAGACCTTACTAAGTTTGATCGTGACTCGTGAGACCTATGTAACCTAGTGCTCTGATACCAACTATCACGACCGGAAATTCCCACCTTCGGAACCGTGATGGCACCTAACATTTCACTTGCTAGGCAAGCCAACGTTAGAATATAATTAGCCATTTTAATAAAATTTTAAATTAATTAACAACAATGAAACAAGTGCGGAAATAAAGTCTGAAGTAAAGAGAATAATCCATAATAATCGCGATATCTAAATATCATCCCAGAAATGGAGTCACAAGTACACGAGCTTCTAGAATGATACAAATAAGGGTCTGAATAAAATAAAGTTGTCTGAAAGCAAACACACAACTAAAATAAAGTTGTCTGAAAGCAAACACACAACTAAGATAAAGTAGACGGGGACTTCAGAACTGCGGACGTTGTGCAATTATACCTCAAGTCTCCTATGGGTAGCTAAAATCTGAGCAAGTCTATGGTACACCGTTGAGACCAACTACGAAATCTACACAAGAAGTGCAGAGTGTGGTATCAGTACAACCGACCCCATGTACTAGTAAGTACTAAGCCTAACCTCGACGACGTAGTGACGAGGCTAAGGCAGGTCACTTACATTAACTTGTACTTAATAATAGTAATAACAACAATAATAGAAATAAATCAGGTAACTCATTTTTAACTGTTGAAGCTAACTCAGCAGTCATAACCAATTATTATTTCAATCAATTTCTGTTACGGCGTGCAACTCGATCCCATTATTATCTTTTCAATCAATTCTGTTCCGGCGTGCAACCGTGCAACCCGATCCCATTATATCTTTTCAATTTGCGGCGTGCAACTCGCTCCTCCAATATATTCATTTCAATCAATTCTGTTGCGGCGTGCAACCCGTTCCTCCAATATATTCACTTTCATTTCCGTTGCGGCGTGCAACCCGCTCCTCCAATATATTCATTTACCAATTCTTATAAAAGAAATTACTCCAATAAATGCAACAATTAATATGAAATTATAAGATAACAAGCATACAATAATTATGATTTATTAGAAATAAGTAATGACAAGTATCAATTAATTGTGGAAATTAAGGATGTAATAGGCATTTTAATAATTACTATGCTAAACTTTAAGTGGCAATTAAGTCACATAAATCAAATAAGCATGTAGCAATTATAGCATGGATTCAAGGCATGATATTGAGCAAAGAACACGAGAGAAATAATTAATATAATAATTAATTCATGATTTAAAATGATTTATGATTTTTCAAGTAATTATGCAAACAATTAATTTGACGACGTATAGACACTCGTCACCTCGCATATACGTCATTCACATGTATTTCACATAAAAAAATAATTTAAGTCTTCTATTCCTTCAAGTCAAGGTTAACCACGACACTTACCCAGTTCGAAATCGTGAAAAACTCCTTCGAAATTGCCCCTAAACCGAGTTCTAATTGAGGATTTGTGAAAAATGGGAAAAATCCCGTTTTGGTTCTGTTTTAAGGTTTGGGCGTCAGGCCTTCTTCACGTTTGTGAAGGGCCTGTCGCGTTCGCGATAAGCAGCAGCCCGAGTGGCTTTTGCGTTCGCGAGTCCTCCTTCGCGTTTACGAAGGCTTCTCCCTACTGGCCTTCGCGTTCGCGAGCCAATGCTCGCGTTCGCATAGAAGAATGACTGACCCTTCCCCCAGGTCCCTAAAGCTTCACATTCGCGAGAAACTGGCCGTGTTCGCGATTAAGAAAATCACTTGTAATGACCCGAGTTGTCAATTTGAGTTATTACTCTCCTTTCTACTATTTGTAGTCTTAAATAGCTTCATATGATGTATTATGACTTGATTTGCTATATTTCGACATCGATTCTTCAAGAATACGTGGTGTCACATTAAGCAAATGAGCTCTAAATTCAGTTTTTATTGAATCATTAGATCCGTATTGAAATTGTGGAGTCATAGCAAAAGAATCGTCGAATTCAGACATCGTATGGGAGAGTTATGCCCATTTCCGTGTCGGGAATGATTTTCCATCACCGTCAGCGCCCAGGGTAGCGTGTGGCGCTAGCCCTGGCGCTGGGATATTTAAAGGTACTGGAAATAGCACCACAGGCAGCGCTGCACGCCACCTGTGGCGCCCGAAACAGCTGAGGCCCTATAAACGGGGATTTTCTACTATTTTTGACAAAAATAGAGTTGGGGAGCCCGGTTTGGGCATTTTTACGGGTAAATATTGGGGTAAGTGTTCCTTATCCTATAATGATTATATTTTATGATTCCATACTCATTTACATCATGAATCCGTGAATTTATGGAAGAAAAATCAGATTTTTGTAAAATCTTCCAAAAATATAAAATGAAGATTTGAAGGTCAATCCGATATCGGAATTTGATAAAATTGGTATGGGTGGACTCATAATTGAATGGGTTATCGGATTTTGTAAGTTTCGTCAGATTCCGAGACGTGGGTCCTACGGGCGATTTTTGAGTTAAATTTTTAATTTTGTTGGAAAATTAGTATTTTCATATGGAATTAATTCCTATAATTAGTATTGACTGAATTGAATTAATTTGGATAGATTTGAGCTATTCGGAGGTTAATTCAAGCAAGAAGTAAATTTTGGAATATCGGCCTAACGTAACCTCGAGTGGGGGAATTACCCCTTAGGCATTGAGTCTTATGTGCCATTTGTGAAATGTGAAAAGTCGTGTACGCGAGATGATGAGTACGAATTCGGACTTATATGTGCAAATTTTATTGGTTTAAAGTCTTAGGCATTATTGTGTAGTAAATTGGATAATTGTTGGAATTTATTTAATTATCTATTTGCCATGCCTAAAACCACATTTATTGAATTTGTTTTTACATGACGATTTGATGTGAATGTTACCTGTATATTTATGTGAATTTCGTGAGTTTGAAGATTTGATATTCTTGGAATTTAATTTCATTATGAATTTTTCCTCTGCAAATAATTAATTAAATGAGCTTAAGAAGAGGTGTTTATATAATTATTGAGAATTTGGATTAGATGAAGGCGTTGCCCTATACTGAGTATTTTCCATCTCTGTTGTTGTTTTTAGATTTTATACACATTGTGTGGAGCCTTGGTCTATTTGTTGTGAAATCAATTGATTTTGTTATATGTTTGGAATTGGTATTAGCCATTGGGCAAATTGTGATATGAATTGATTTTGTTATATTGCCGAGATAATATTCCCTGTAAATTGTTGTGTTATTTGAGTTATTATTTTGAGCATATAAGGGTGGCATTTCACTATTGTTATGTGTATTGGTATATTGTCTGGGCAGAGCGATAAGGGTGGCTATAGGAGAGATAAGGGTGGCTATAAGAGCGATAAGGGTGGCTATTGATATTGTCAGGGCGGAGGGATAATGGACGGTATTATAGGAGTGATAAGGGTGGCTATCGATATTGTCAGGGTGAAGGAATAAGGGAGGCTATTATAGGAGTGATAAGGGTGACTATAGGAGCGATAAGAGTGGCTATTGATATTGTTAGGGCGTAGGGATAAGGGAGGCTATTATATGAGTGATAAGGGTGGCTATAAAAGTGAAAAGGGTGTCTATTGTCAGGGATGATATATAATGATGTGGGGTTATTGCGTTGGTAATTTTCATGTGATGTTGTGATTTTTCTTGCGTTTATTTTTATACCTTGTGCAATTTGTCTTGTTGTTGGTAAATTTATAATAGTATGATCTATGTTGAAATTGGGAGCGTGTAGTTATTGCCAGGAGGATTATGAAATGAAATATGGGCACGAGGTGCCATCAGTAAATAATGATGATATTGACATGTGAATTGTCTGTGCAGTTATGATATGAAATGTGGGCACCAGGTGCTGTGGTTAAATGAATGATGAGATTTGGCACGTGAGTTATTCGTGCGGTTGTGATAGAAAAATTGGCACGAGGTGTCGTGGAAATATTAAAGTGGGGTAAGACCCGTATATTATGATTTTGAAATGTTGTGTCACATGGTGACTTTTATTCGAAAGAGATTTAGTTGAAAGAATTTTATTTGAAAAATATTTATTTGAAAGAGATTTATTTGAAAGTATTATATCCTGAAAATTTCTATTTAAAAAATATATAGGCGAAAGATTTATATTGGAAGGACTTGATTAATTGGTTGTACTTGTATTCATTATTTGTTGCGCAATATTTATGGTGTTCTTGTTCTCCTGCTGTGCATATCACTGGTTGATTTATGTTGCCCTTATTGTTATTTGTTTCCTATTATATTGTATATCATATTGCACAGGTTATTAGACTAGTGAGTGTCTTGACTGTACCTCGTCTCTGCTCCACTGAGGTTAATCTTGATACTTACTGGGTACCGACCGTGGTGTACTCATACTACACTTCTGCATATTTTTGTGCAGAGCCAGGTATTGGAGCTATCGGACTCGGACAGAGTTAAAGTGAGATCGCAAGGATTCAAGGTAGAGTTGCTCGGTCGTCGCAATCCCTTGGGGTCTTTCCATTTTATTGTACTGTCAATTCTTATTCGAACAGTATTGTATATTCGATCCTTGAGATCATTTCATGTATTCCGTTAGAATTCGTGACTCAGTATTACCAGTCTTGGGAAGTTGTTATATTTGTTTCCGCTTTTGTTTTAAAAACAAAAATTCTCAAAATGTAATTGTAATCGACTTACCTAGTCTTAGAGACTAAGTGCCATCATGACGCCTATGGTGGGATTTTTGGGTCGTGACAAGTTGGTATTAGAGCTCTAGGTTCATAGGTTCTACGAGTCATGAACGAGTCTAGTAGAGTCTTGCGGATCGGTACAGAGACGCCTGTACTTATCTTCGAGAGGCTACATAACTGTTAGAAAATTTCCACTTCTTTCATTCATGTCGTGCGGATTTGTTGATTGTGGAATTTGAGCCTTTGTATCTCTATTCTCTCATAGATGGTGGGGACACGTGCTACCGAGTTAGTTGAGCAGGCATCCACACATACTTTTAGGGGCTGCAAGAGGCGGGGGCCGAGGTAGAGGCCGAGGCAGAGGTCGAGGAAGGGTACGTGTCATGACTAGAGCACCTATCAGAACATCAGTTGAGGAGCCGCCAGTAGCGCCAGTTGGGGGACAGGTACCAGAAGCACCTGTTGTTACCCCCGGACTTCAGGAGACTTTAACACAGTTCCTGAGTATGTTTGGTACATTAACTCAGGCGGGATTTATCTCTGTTGCACCAAATATTTCGCAGATTGGGGGAGTAGCTCAGACTCCTACCACGACTCCAGAGGAGCAGGTTCATATTGGTCAGGTTCCGGATGTAGTACCGGTACAACCTTTATTCTGGTTCAGCCTGAGGTCAGGCCAGGGGCATCAGAAGAAGAACAAAAGAAACTTGAGAGGTTTAAGAGGTATAGTCCACCTACTTTCAGTGGCACAACTTCAGAGGATGCCCAAGGATTTCTAGAAAAGTGTCACCGCATTCTCTGCACCATGGGTATTATGAAAGTGAGTGGAGTTGCCTTTACTACATTTTAGTCGTCGGGCGCAGCGTATCAGTGGTGGCAAGTTTATGAAGAAGGTAGACCAGCCGATGCAATACCACCAACTTGGACTAAATTTTCAGAAATGTTTATGAAAAAGTTTGTTCCCCAGACTCTCCGAGATGCGTGGCGCACAGAGTTTGAACGGTTGCGTCAGGGCACAATCACAGTGTTAGAATATGCTATCAGGTTCAGTGAATTAGCCCGTAATGCACCTATCTGGGTTCCTACAGTTTGACAGCGAGCCCGTAGATTCATTGAGGGGCTCGATTATGATCGTAAAATATGCATGGCTCGAGAGTTGCAAACTGATACTCCATTTCAGCAAGTAGTGGAGATTGTGAGGAGGATTGAGGGTGTTCTAAGTGAGGAAAGAGAGTCTATGGAGACCAAAAGGTCTCGAAGCTCTGGATGGTTCAGTGGATTTTACTCTTCAGCTATGACCCATTATGGCGGAGGCTCGAGCTGTCGGCCATCTCAGTCTGCACATCAGATTACTCGGGGTGCTCCAGTAAGTTCTTATAGTGCACTACCGACACAAAATTATTACAGTGATTATTCCAATTATCCGGCACAGACTCAGTACAAATAGCCGTGACCTCAGAGGGGTTGTTATAAGTGTGGTGATACTAGGCATATCATGAGATATTGTCCCTGACTTAGGAGAGGTGGATTTCATCAGAACACTCAGGCTATGGGCCCCAATGCAGTTACTACCCCACATACACAATAAGTTAGAGATGGAGGATACGCGGGTAGAGGGCGCCCTAGAGGGGGAGGCCCAGCCCGTTGATATAATTGCTATGGTGCGGCTGAGGCCACTACACCAGATGGTTTCATTACAGGTATGATCCTGATTTGTTATAAAAGAATATTTTTCCTTAATTTGATTCGGTTATGAATATTGAGACGAGTCCTCCTATTATGCTCCGCTTATGGGTGAGCTTCATAATTTTGTGACCCACTTATATAGTGATCCCTGTCGGGAGATTCGATGATGTTAGCATGTGTCTATCATTTTTATTTTGTACACTATTGAGGACTATAAATCCAAAAGTGACTTTCTATTACTCTCTACAGTAGGTTTTGATGTAATTTAGGAATAATTGATTTCAATTTTATGAATTATATGCCCTATTGGTCTGGGGGTTCTTTATGTGTTGTAAAAATTGTTTACGAAATTTATTGAAAAGAAGAAAGAGAGGAAATTGAAATTTTCGGTTGGCACAATGTGCAAAATACTTGTGATTCGGAGTTGAGGATGAAATCCTTGCATTTTTATATGGTGTGAAATATTTAAACTGGGCTACAAGCCGCGGTGCAAGTTATATAAGGACGAGGTCCTTGTGGTGAAAAATTTAGGAGTATAAATTCTCCCTTTGTGAAATTTAAATTGTACAATAGTACTTATAAGGAGTCATGCCTGTTAGGCTTATTTGAAAATTCTTGTATGAATTTCTCTGTGCATAATTTGCCATATTCGTGTTGTAATTATTGAGTTTTAGCCTACGAGGTGAGTGCCCAGGTGGCCTTAAATATGACTCATTAATTTGGGTAAATAATTATGAGGTCTTCATGTCTCGTATCTCGTTGTTAGTAAAGTGGAGGTTTGAAATGAGATTTTGTTAACATGAGGTTAATGGGCGATGTTGTAATCGATTATGAACAATTATTAAGACGAGAGATATGGTGATCGGCATACATATGATGTGTTTCATGTCCTGATATCATTATGATAATGCAGTGCTTGTAATGCTGAGATTAGTGTTATTGATATATACATTGTGGTGCTTTGTTAGGTTATGGATGTAGTGTTAGGAGTTGTTTTGGTGTTACTCTGGCAGGTGGATAGGCCCAATTACAGGGGAGACTCTGCCGAAATTTCTGAAAAAAATTGGGAGTTAGAAAGATTTTGGGGATTGAAACGTGCAAAAGAAGAGATAAGTTATGTTATGTGTTTGAGGGCGAACTCTATTTCTCATTCCAGGGCGAGTGATCCTAAGTGGGGTAGAATGTAACACCCCGAAAAATTTTTGAAGTACCTCAACACTATCAAGAAAGTTGATGTGTGCGTAAGCACGAGTTGCTATAGCCAGTTGAGACTAATACCGTGCATTGATGTGCAAATCAGGCCTTTTGAAAATGTTTGGAGTGTAAGAAATTTAGTCTTAAAATTTACAAAATTGGATAAAAGGAATAATCTCAATTGAGATGGTGTTGTCGGGCTTATGTCGAATAGGGTGACGTGGGATCACCTCCCCGGTATGTGCGCAGTAAGATGGAATAGTGATTTGATGGCTTGGAAAACAACTCTTGGCACGTTCGAGGACGAACGTATGTTTAGGTGGGGGAGAATGTAATGATCCGATTTGTCAATTTGATTTATTACTCTCCTTTCTACTATTTGAAGTCTTGAATAGCTTCATATGATATATTATAACTTGTGTGCAAAATTTAAGGTCAATCGAACTTGATTTGCTATATTTCGACATCGATTCTTCAAGAATACGTGGTATCACATTAAGAAAATGAGCTCCAAATTCAGTTTTGATTGAAGTATTAGATCCGTATTGAAATTCTGAGTCATAGCAAAAAGAATCGTCGAATTCGGACATCGTATGAGAGAGTTATGCCCATTTCCGTGTCGGAAACGATTTTCCGTTGCCGTCAGCACCCAGGGTAGCGTGGGGCACTATCCCTAGCGCTGAGATGTTTAAAGGTACTGGAAATAGTGCCACATGCGGCGCCACATGCTACCTGTGGCGCCCGAAACAGTTGAGGCCCTATAAACGGGGGTTTTCTACTATTTTTGACAAAAATAGAGTTGGGAGCTCGGTTTGGGTGATTTTTACGGGTAAACATTGGGGTAAGTGATACTTATCCTATATTGATTATATTTCATGATTCCATACTCATTTACATCATGAGTCCGTGAATTTATGGAAGAAAAAATAGATTTTTGTAAAATCTTCCAAAAATGTAAAATGAAAATTTGAAGGTCAATCCGATATCGGAATTTGATAAAATTGGTATGGGTGGACTCGTAATTGAATGGGTTGTCGGATTTTGTGAGTTTCGTCAAATTCCAAGACGTGGGCCCTACGGGCGATTTTTGAGTTAAATTTCAGATTTTGTTGGAAAATTAGTATTTTCATATATAAGTAATTCATATAATTAGTATTGACTGAATTGAATTAATTTGGATAGATTTGAGCTATCCGGAGGTCAATTCAAGCAAGAAGGTAATTTTAAAATATCGGTCTAACTTCAAAAAGGTAAGTGTCTTGCCTAAACTCGAGTGGGGGAATTACCCCTTAGGCATTGAGTTTTATGTGCCATGTGTCAAATGTAAAAAGCCGTGTACGCGAGGTGATGAGTACGTACTCGGGCTTATATGTGCATATTTTATTGGATTAAAGTCTTAGGGATTATTGTGTAGTAAATTGGATAATTATTGGCATTTATTTATTCATATATATGCCATGCCTCAAACCACATTTATTGAATTTATTTTTATATGACGATATGATGTGAATGTTACCTGTATATTTATGTGAATTCCGTGAGTTTAATGGTTTGATATTCTTGAAATTTAATTTCATTATGAATTTTTCCTCTGCAAATAATTAATTAAATGAGCTTAAAAAGGGGTGTTTATATAATTATTGAAAATTTGGATTAAATGAAGGCGTTGTCCTATACTGGGTATTTTCCATATCTGTTGTTTTTAGGTTTTATACACATTGTGTGGAGCCTTGGACTATTTATTGTGAAATTAATTGATTTTATTATATCTTTGGAATTGGTTGTGGCCATTGGGCAAATTGTGATATGAATTGATTTTGTTATGTTGCCAGGATAATATTCTGTGTAAATTGTTGTGTTATTTGAGTTATTATTTTGAGGATATAAGGGTGACATTTCACTATTGTTATGTGTGTTGGTATATTGTCTGGGCGGAGCGATAAGTGTGACTATAGGGGAGATAAGGGTGGCTATAAGAGCGATAAGGGTAGCTATTGATATTGTTAGGGCGGAGGGATAAGGGAGGATATTATAGTAGTGATAAGGGTGGAATTAGGAGTGATAAGGGTGGCTATCGATATTGTCAGGGAGGAGTGATAAGGGAGGCTATTATAGGAGTGATAAGGGTGGCTATAAGAGCAATAAGGGTGGTTATTGATATTGTCAGGGCGTAAGGATAAGGGAGGCTATTATAGGAGTGATAAGGGTGGCTATTGTCAGGGATGATATATGATGATGTGGGGTTATTGCGTTGGTAATTTTCATGTGATGTTGTAATTTTTCTTGTGTTCATTTTTATACTTTGTGCAATTTGTCTTGTTGTTGGTAAATTGATAATAGTATGATCTATGTTGAAATTGGGAGCGTGTGGTTATTACCAGGCGGATGATGAAATGAAATGTGGGCACGAGGTGCCGTGAGTAAATAATGATGATATTGACACGTGAATTGTCTGTGCAGTTGTGATATGAAATGTGGGCACGAGGTGCCGTGGTTAAATGAATGATGATATTTGGCACGTGAGTTGTCCGTGCGGTTGTGATAGAGAAATTGGCACGAGGTGCCGTGAAAATATGAAAGTGGGCTAAGACCCGTATATTATGATTTTGAAATGTTGTGTCACAAGGTGACTTTTATTCGAAAGAGATTTAGTTGAAAGAATTTTATTTGAAAAATATTTATTTGAAGGAATTATATTTGAAAGAGATTTATTTGAAAGAGATTTATTTGAAAGTATTATATCCTGAAAATTTCTATTTGAAAAATTATATAGGCGAATGATTTATGTTGGAAGGACTTGATTAATTGGTTGTACTTGTATTCATTATTTATTATGCAATATTTATGGTGTTCTTGTTCTCCTGCTGTGCATATCACTGGTTGATTTATGTTGCCCTTATTGTTATTTGTTTCCTATTATATTGTATATCATATTGCACAGGTTATTAGACTAGTGAGTGTCTTGACTGTACCTCATCTCTGCTCCACTGAGGTTAATCTTGATACTTACTGGGTACCGACCGTGGTGTACTCATACTACACTTCTGCATATTTTTGTGCAGAGCCAGGTATTGGAGCTATCGGACTCGGACAGAGTTAAAGTGAGATCGCAAGGATTCAAGGTAGAGTTGCTCGATCGTCGCAGTCCCTTGGAGTCTTTTTATTTTTTTGTACTGTCAACTCTTATTCGAACAGTATTGTATATTCGATCCTTGAGATCATTTCATGTTTATAGTTAGAGTTCGTGACTCAGTATTACCAGTCTTGGGAAGTTGTTATATTTGTTTCCGCTTTTGGTTTAAAAAAATGGCTCGAAATGTAATTGTAATCGGCTTACCTAGTCTTAGAGACTAGATGACACCACGACGTCTATGGTGGAATTTTTGGGTCGTGACATCACCCTGCCCCAGTTTACTCTTCGCGTTCGCGAGAGTACCTCCACGAATGCGAAGAAGAACACACCAGATATCAGCTGAAGCCAAAAACCAGATTTTTTCTAAGTTTCAAAACACCCGTAGCCTATCCGAAACTCGCCCGAGCCCTCGAGATCCAAACCAATTATGCATACAAGTTCAAAAAACTCATACGAACTCGCTCGCGTGAACAAAATACCAAAATAATGCCTAGAACTACAAATCGGACACCAAATCAAATGAAATTTTCAAGAAAACTATAAAACTTCTATTTTCACAACCGAACGTCCGAATTACATCAAATCAACTCTGTTTCTCACCACATTCGACAGACAAGTCATAAGTGACATAACAGACCTATAAAAAATTTTAGAACTGGAATCCGACCCCGATGTCAATAAAAGTCGATTTGTGGTCAAACTTTGAAATCTTTAAGCCTTTAGGCTTATAGTTTTCGCCAACTGGCGATAATTTAAGTTAGGGACCTCCAAATTAAATTTCGGGCATACGCCCAAGTCCCAAATCACGATACAGACCTACCAAAATTGTCAAAATACTGATCCGAGTCTGTTTGCTCAAAATGTTGACCAAAGTCAATTCAGTTGAGTTTTAAGGCTCTATTTCACATTTTAATCAAATTTTCATATAAAAACTTTCCGAAAAATTATACGGACTACGCACGCAAGTCGAGAAATGATGAATAGTATTTTTTGAGATCTTAGAACATAAAACTAATTATTATATTTAAAAATAACATTTTCGATCATCACAGTATAAGCAAGGTCAACTTTTAACGATGGATAAGTTTGAGTCTCAGACTACGGATTACAGAGATTTAAGGATCGCCTTATTATATTTAAAAATAACATTTTCGATTATCAAAGTATAAGCAAGGTCAACTTTTAACGATGGATAAGTTTGAGTCTCAGACTACGGATTACAGAGATTTAAGGATCGCCTTATACCACGATGTAGTTGGATTTCGTAAACGAACTAAAGTATTAAAAGTACATTTTAAACGACGAATAACTCGGGGTCTTATTTAGTATAAAAGAGAAAGATAGTCTTTTGAAATGGTCTAAAATAAACTATAAATATTTGTGTAATTATAAATCATCTCATTCAAGGTAACTAGTAGGAGTGTTCAAACCGAATCGGAAAAAATCGTACCAAACCGAAAAGTCAAACCAAGCCGACTAAAAAACCCGATTAGATTTGGTTTGATTTGGTTTAGTATTTAGTAAAAAAATCTGAACCAAACCGACATATAAATATATAATTTTATATATACTTGTAAAAGTTTATATAGAATTTTCTATAAAATAAATGTCTAAAAATATTCGGGTTCCTCTCATGGGATGTAATATTTCATAGAACTATGAAGTGCATTCATTTTTGTTTGCTTAAAATAATATTGATTTTAATGTTTAATTATTAAATTCGGGTAACCTTGAAAGCTTGCATCAATAAAAATAATTATTGTTAGACGACTAAGAAAATAACTATTAATGTGTTACTAAAAATATTCTCCCATAAGAATAGGTTAATAGATCATATGTTTGTCAATTTTACTAAACATATATTCACTTATCAAAACTTTATCTATAACTTTAACAAAGTAAGATTGAAATAATATTCATGCAACAAAAAAATCCGAAAAACCCGACAAACCGAACCAATATAGTTGGTTTGGTTTTGATAAAAATCGAACTAACGTGGTCCATGTACACCCCTAGTAATTAGCATTTTAAAATTTATTATTACTAAATATAAATTAATATTACTCTTTTGAGATTGACTAAGAAGGAAAGTATATCATATAAATTGAGGAATATATTGTAGTATATGAACCCACTTCGCTTGTCAACAGATTGTGACACAGCAGTTGATGCATTTATTTTATTGTGACAGCATTTATGTGTAATTGTAAAGTCATATTTTTAAATATATTAATTGAGGGTGCCCAAGGCTATCTATAGAAGCGGCGGCAACGTAAGGGACGTATTTCAGACCTTTTTATTGGGGGAACTAATTGTATATCTTGGTCATTTATAGGGTGTAAAGAATAATGGCATTTCCTACGTAATAGCCACGTTCTGGCAGTTTAAATCATTAATTGGAATAATAAAAATAGTTAAAACACGTGTTTTAGGGGTAGCTTATTATTAAGAGAGTCCATTTTGTAAAGTAAATCTTGAGAGAAGAAAAACCAAACCTTTCTTTTAGCTTAGTTCTTTACTAAAGAAGAATGCATAAGGACTGTTATGCGGCGCCTTCCTGAAGTTCCTTGGAAGGGCGACGTAAGGCTAAGCAACCGATGTCAGTGCGGTTGCTATGCGCCAACTGAGGTTCTCGCCGTACGCTAGACTAGATTGTCAGTGCCGTACGGGAAAATCAATATCGTGAGCAATTGAGCAGCGGAAAATGAGCAATTGATGATGAAAGCTAATGATTGTATTGATGATGATGAAAGCTATTATAAGATGCAATGCGGTGTCGGGGGGAGAGACACCAGTACAGAGAATTGTTTGAATGCTTGAATGTTTGAATGCTTTGGTCCCCCTTAATAATGCTTAAAAAAAATAAGCCAAAGTTACATGAGTTGACCTAAGAAAGCTGTAGAAGCACACTGAAAATGAATGAAGTAAAACTGCTCTATAATTACAATGAAAAGGACTTAGTCTTCTATGGAAGCAAGTCCGATGGCAGCAACTTTGTCTTGAGCATCAGGGTTTGTGCGCGCATTGCTGTTGGCGCGCGTGGCACTATTTGGATCTGCCAGCGGCTGGGCGCTGGTGCTTGGCATTGGGTCTACGCGTGGGGCACTGTCTGTGCGTACGGCGCTGTTGGCAACATGATGATTTGTGCGCGCAGCATTGTCGGTACGCACGGCACTGATGGCATTCGCCAGCCGCTGGGCGCTGGCACTGATTATCGGTGGGGCGACAGAGGCGCATGCGCGCTTGTCACTTGGCGCTGCCGAGACCACGGGGCCGACCGTGGCGCTAGGCGTTGGGAGGCTTGCCGGGATGCCACGGGACGCGTCCAAGGGGTAATGGGTCGATGATGGAAAACAGCCCATGATATTCTCCCCCACCTAAGTTGGCGACATCCTCGGAGCCTTACCTGCCGGATGATGATGATTGGTCAGGATCTTGTTGGCCGGGAGGTCTGTTCCCCTCGGTGTTGTGAGATGTCTTTCTAAATGATCTTCTATGCATTTCTGAAATGGCCTAAGGCGACTGACATGGAAGACTGGATGGATTTTCCACCAGGCTGGTGTGTTCAGCTGGTATGTGGATTTCCCGATGCGCCTTTCAATTGAAAAAGGCCCGATGTAGCTTTGCAATAGGCGAGGAACTTGGGTCCTCTTTGCAAATAAGTTCCGCCTCGGGGTTCTTACCATCACTTTGTCCCCTGCTTGATGTTGGGCAAAGCGAAGGTTTTGTTCGGCATACCTCGTTGCCCTCTCTTGGGCTTTGACAAGACAGCTCCGCACTATCTTCAAAGTTTGCTCCCATTCTGTCGAGAAACTGGCAGCTCGATGAGATGATGGCATGTTTGGTGCATTCACATTTTGTGGGAGTAGCGGTTGATGTCCGGTAACAATTTCAAAAGCGCTTTTGTTTGTATGGGCGCACTTTTGTGAATTGAAATACAACTGAGCAGCATCCACAAGCTTCACCCAATGTGTTTGTGACCCACTTGCAAATTGGTGGAGATATTCCTCCAGCATGTCATTGAACCGGTCTGTTTGATCATATGTTTGCTGATGATGATGGTTTGAGTTGTAACTCAATTTGGATCCGAGGCAACTGAAGAGTTGGGTCCAAAATTTGCTAGTGAAGCGTGGGTTGCGGTCACTAATGATGTTGCTGGGCATACCCCAATGTTTGACAACATGAGAGAAGATGAGTCGAGCTGTATCTTCTGCCGATATGTTCTGTGGAGCTGTGATGAAGGTAGCATACTTGGAAAATTGGTCTACTACCACCATGATGGTTGCATGATTTCCGACCTTGGGTAATCCTGTGATGAAATTCAGGGAAATGCTTTCCCAAGGTCTCTTTGGGACAGGTAGCGGCTCCAAGAGTCCCGCTTGTGCTGAGTGATCCGACTTGTCCTTTTGGAATGCTTGACAAGTCTTCGCACAATGAGGGGCGCCATGAGCTGTTGGCCGCCGATGATGTGATGTTTGTTTGATGATGTTGAGGGCAGCCGGAATCGTGGGTTCAGGTCTATTGGTTCCCTCCTTTAACTGCATGGCCGTGATGTTTCCAGCGGCCATCTTCATGGGTATGCACGGTATGGTGCGGGGTTTGGCCCCGTTGTCTCCCATCATTAGGAGCATGTTGGCATATGGTACCGGGATGGTGTTTGTTTGCCTGAGGAATTCCAATCCCACTATCAGTTCGAAGTCATCGATGATAGCTATGCGTAGGTCGAATATTCCCTTGTATGGGCCAAGCTTCATTGGCACTTCTTGGGCTATTCCACTCACTGGCTGAGATGGAGAGTTGATAGCCTTGACACTACCCTTGCATTTTTGCACTGCTAGACCGAGGCATTGCACCTGAGTTGAGGCCAGGTAGTTGTGGCTAGCACCCGTGTCTATCAATGCCCGAATAGGTCTGCCGTGTACTTTCATGTCACGAACATTAAGGTCCTCTTTTGTGATGTGGGAGGCCTCTCGTCCGCCTTTCCTTTCCCTTTCTTGTCGATTGGGAATGTGTTCTTCTTGGGGTTGCCAGCACTGGTTCCCGCCAAGGTATCATGAATGGAGCCAACAAATGCATTGAAGGCACCTACTTGATCGAGATCGTCTGATTCGTCGGTATCTAACTCGTTTTCAACAATCTGTTGAGCATTGATCTGTGTATTGGGACATTGATTGTTCCAATGTTCCCCACCGCAATGACAGCATTCTGATAGGGGCTTTCTCCCCTGATTGTTGTTGACTGAAGCAGCACTGTTGCTGCTTGAGGAAGGAGTCTTAGATTTGGATGCACCTCGATCTCCTTCGTTTCTGTTGGGGCCACCGTTGCTAGGTGGGCTCCCGTTGTATCCCCCTCGGACAGGCGGCTGGGGCCTATCCTTCTGAGTTTCCAACTGATAATCCCCAAGGCACTCTGCAGCTTGAATGGCCTTGGGCAGGGTATCTACCCGTTGTCTTTGCAGTTCCATACGAGCATGAGGTTTCAAACCTTCTATGAATGCGAACAGTTTGTCTTTGTCCCCCATATCCAGTATGTTTAGCATGAGTGCGAAGAATTCACGCATGTAGTCCCGCACCGACCTGGTGTGGCAGAGTTCATGCAACTTTCCCCGTGCATTGTATTCCACGTTTTCGGGGAAGAACTACAGGCGTATGGCGGCCTTCAGTTCTGCCCATGTCTGGAGAGTATCTTCACCGGCCCTGATGGCTTCGTATTTGACTCGCCACCAGATTTTTGCATCACCTTGAAGATACATGGCAGCAGTTGCTACCTTCTTGGATTCCTCCAACTGTCCAACGGCATCAAAGTATTGTTCGATGTCGAAGATGAAGTTTTCCACTTCTTTAGCATCCCGGGCTCCGTTTTATGGCTTGGGTTCCGAAATTTTCAGCTTTTGTGGCATGGGAGCAATGTTCATGGCACCCCTGATGTGGTTTTCACCTCCTTTGAGCAGGCTTTGAAGGGAAGCATTGACAACATTGAGCTGGCCTGTCAAGTTGTCTATGGTTTGCTGCATGACGGTCAGTCTGTCTGCCTCTAGTTCCCGATGGGCTAAATCCTAGGCACGCTCCTGTTGGAGGTCCTCGAATTTGCCATGAATTTTGGTTACCTCGACAACAGCCATTTCCCGATCTTCCTCAGAGTCTTGACTGATGTTTGCTATGTCAATTTCTGCCTGCCGCATTCTGCGGTCCAGGTCATCCAACCTTTGCACTAGGCTGGTTTTTAGATCAGGCAACGTATCCACGATGGGCCGTAATGCGTCAACCGTCTCTTCTAGGGTCGTGATGCGATCCCCGTAATTCACCATGGTCAGAAATGGTGATGATGATGGCAATGAGTTCCCTCGTCCGATGTCGAGCCTAGGCTTTGATACCAACTGTTACGCGGCGCCTTCCTGAAGTTCCTTGAAAGGGCGATGTAAGGCTAAGCAACCGATGTCAGTGTGGTTGCTATGCGCCAACTGAGGTCCTCACCGTACGCTAGACTAGATTGTCAGTGCCATACGGGAAAACCAATATCGTGAGCAATTGAGCAGCGGAAAATGAGCAATTGATGATGAAAGCTGATGATTGTATTGATGATGATGAAAGCTATTACAAGATGCAATGCGGTGTCGGGGGGGAGAGACACCAGTACAGAGAATTGTTTGAATGCTTGAATGTTTGAATGCTTTGGTCCCCCTTAATAATGCTTAAAAAAATAAACCAAAGTTACATGAGTTGACCTAAGAAAGCTGTAGAAGCACACTGAAAATGAATGAAGTAAAACTACTCTATAATTACAATGAAAAGGACTTAGTCTTCTATGGAAGCAAGTCCGATGGCAGCAACTTTGTCTTGAGCATCAGGGTCTGCGCGCGCATTGCTGTTGGCGCGCGCGACACTATTTGGATCTGCCAGCGGCTGGGCGCTGGTGCTTAGCATTGGGTCTGCGCGCGGGGTACTGTCTGTGCGTGCGGCGCTGTTGGCAACATGATGGTTTGTGCGTGCGGCATTGTCGGTGCGCGCGACACTGATGGCATTCGCCAGCCGCTGGCACTGATTATTGGTGGGGCGACAGAGGTGCATGCGTGCTTGT
Organism: Nicotiana tabacum; assembly: GCF_000715075.1. Taxonomy (NCBI): domain Eukaryota; kingdom Viridiplantae; phylum Streptophyta; class Magnoliopsida; order Solanales; family Solanaceae; genus Nicotiana; species Nicotiana tabacum. The sequence continues at coordinate 112,922,459 of NC_134091.1, read as the reverse complement.
CACTTGGCGCTGTCGAGACCACAGGGCAGACCGTGGCTCTAGGCATTGGGAGGCTTGCCGGGACGCCACGGGGCTTATCCAAGGGGTCATGGGTCGATGATGGAAAGCAGCCCATGACAGGACTTCTGTCCTTACCCATTGCAGTACCCTAAATATGCTTTAGGAAGATAACAAAGCGTAGGCCAAACACTAGTTTTACAAATAATAGAAATTCGGATGAATATCATGAAGAGGGGGGAGGTCACACAGTTTTTTTAAAAAGGATGTGCCTACAATTGAACTTTGACCTTTTGTTGATGCACGATGGATTAAAATATATTTCTAAATGTTGTGGGGTTAAACTAAAGGTAAGTAAATCATATAAAAATTATCCTCCGTATATTATCGTCTTAAATATGTGATGTCATTTCTAAAAGGGAGTGCTGTTACGAGTAAAACGGGAATATTGTGAGAATTAAAAATATGGTATTAACAAACTAAAAAGAAAAGTAAAATACAATAAATAAATAAATAAAAATAGGATTTTGTTATAAGAAAATTAAATTATGGTGGATGTCTACTCTTCTCCATTATCTCCATAACTCCCAATACTCTAATAATTATGGAGTTATGATTGTGTAATGTCCCAACCGGTCATTTTGACTTTTAGAACCCCGTTCCCTAAAATAAAACTTCCCGTATGTGCTTTTAATGATTTATGACTTGCGGAGATGGTTGGTTCGGGAATTGGAAGTGTTTGGGTTGAAATCGAAATATTTGGTTATTTAAAAGGCCAAGTTTGACTTCGACCAACATTTTAAAAAAACAACCCCGGAATAGCATTTTTACGATTCCAACAGCTCCGTATGGTGATTTTGGACCTAGGAGCGTGTTCGGAATTTTATTTGAAAGTCCGTAGTTAAATTAGGCTTGAAATGGATAAAATAAGAATTTAAGGTTGGAAGTTTGACCGGGGAGTTGACTTTTTGATATCGGGGTCGGAATCCAATTTCAAAAATTTTCATGGCTCCGTTATGGCATTTATGACTTGTGTGGAGGTTAATCGGAGTTGATTTGATAGGTTTCGTCATCGAATGTAGAAGTTGGAAATTTTAAGTTTCATTAAGCTTGAATTGGAGCATAATTCAAAGTTTTAGCGTCGTTTTATGTGATTTGAGGTTTCAAATAAGTTCGTATGATGTTTTAGGACTTGTTGGTATAATTGGTTGAGGTCCCAAGGGCCTCGGGTGAGTTTCGAATGGTTAACGGATCAAAAATTTGACTTAAAAAGCTGTTGCAATGTTTCCTTGTGCTAGATATTTTTGGGCTGTGATCGAGCCCAAGATCGAGCCCAGGGTCAGGTCCTGAGGCAAAGCCAGGGACGAGGCTCAGTATCAAAGACAAGATCGAAGGTCCAGCTCGAGGGCCATGATCGAAGGCAATGCTCGAGGGCCGTGATCGAGACCCAAGATCGAGGGTCACAACTGAAGGCTCAGGTTCGATGCCATGATCAAGGCTATGATCGAAGGACCATGCTCGATGCCATAATCGAGGCCATGACCGAGGTCCAGGCTCGAGCCTGTGATCGAAGCCACGATCGAGGCCTAGGCTCGAGGGCCATGATCGAAGCCACGATAGAGGTCCAGTTCGAGGCCCAATTCCGAAGGCTGCCTAGGCAGTTTGATAAAAAGAAGGCATTCGTCCCATTCGCCATTTTTAACATATTGGAGCTTGAGCAGAGGCGATTTTGGATAGATTTTCAAGGAAAGACATTGGGGTAAGTGATTCTAACTCGGATTTAGTTTATATACACAAATATATCATTAGTTTTACCATTTAATTAGTGTTTTGAGATTGAAATTTGGGAAAAGTTTTGAAATCTCATAGAAACGAATTTTCAAGATTCTGGTATCGATTCGGAGTCGGATTTAAGTGAAACTGGTATGGTTGGACTCGTAATTGAATGGCTTGTTGGATTTCGTAACTTTTGCCGAATTCCGAGACGTGGGCCCTACGGACAAATTTTTAATTAATTTCGGGATTTTATTGAAAATGTAGTATTTTCTTATAAAATTGATTCCTATAAATTTTAATGATTGTATCGAATTATTTTTGCTAGATTCGAGCCAGACAGAGTTGGATAATCGAGGAAAGGGTCTACTAATGGATTAAATTGGAGCAAGACGAGGTAAGTCTCTTGTCTAATCTTGTGAGGGAGAAATTACCTCATAGGTGATTAAAATTAAATAATTATTGCTAATTGTAGGGGCTACGTACGCACGAGGTGACGAGAGTCCGTGCGTAGCTACTATTAATGCTAAAGTCCGGGTAGTTTAGGACTCAAAGCATGAATTACTTATGAATTGTTAGATAAAATTATTAAAGGATGGAAATCTCTTATACTTGATTTTTCTGTTTAAATTAATTAATCGTTAAGAGAAATTGTTCTTCCTCCTGAATTTATCTTATAATAAATATACTCTCATTCCGGAGTTACATAAGAAAATGTCCTCCTTTCTTGTGGAGCGGGCCGAATGCCTCGGCAGGATAGATGCATCTATGGATCGTGCCGCACGTCCCTCAGCAGTATACACGAAACTCTAGATCGGGTCGTACGACCTCGCAGAAATCGTGCTTGATAATAATAATAATTACACGATTTTTGAACAATTGAATTGTAGCTTGTAAAGCTATTTGATAAATTGGAAATTTATTGAAATTGAATTGCAGCTTGTAAAGCTATTTGATAAATTGGAATTTTTATTGAAATTGAAGGATTTAATTAATTGATTGGGAATTGTTGCATTTGAAGGATTTTTATTATTTCTGCTAATTGAATAAAATTATTGTTAACTCTGTGAATCATGCTGATTTGAATAATTATAATTTATTCCATTTATTATTGCTGTCCCTTAGTGAGTGTCTACCACTTCGAGATTAGGCTTGATACTTATTGGGTACATGTTATTTACGTACTCGTATTACACTTGATGTACTTTTTGTGCAAGAACTGAGGCAAGTAATAGCGGGGGACCTATCATCTTATACCCACGTTATCCAGGGGCATAGTGGTGAGCTGCCTTTCTGAGCCATTCTGCAGCTACCAGTGTCTCTCCTTGTATTTTTCATTCTGTCTATTTTTTTTTATTTCAGACAGTAGTATAGGTTTTGTATAATCTACCAGATGCTCATACACTTGTGACACTAGGTCTTGTTCATGTTTTACTAACTTGTTTTTATTTAATAACAACATTTCTTATTCATGTTTTACTGAATTGCTTTAATTTCATAACACGTTATCAGCACGATGTTCTAACCAAGGTCGTTACAACTTTAATCGAGTTTTATCTTCTTCCTACCAGAGTTAGTCAATTTTTCTGTTCGGTCCATATGTTGAAGAAAAGTTGGTCTAGCAATTAGTTTATGGAATCAGCCACTATGCAAAGTTAGCCTAACTAGAGAAGGTATCCAATTCTTAATATTTGAACTGGTACAAGTAAATGAGATGATGTGAAATTCATAAAACTACAGGTATACTTCACATCTTATTCTTTATATTTGAGTTTATTCTTTGTGTGATATTCAATATTGGACTTGTAAGAATTCTCCATGTGATCATGCGTTACATTATATTTATGTTGCCTTCTATGAAAAAAAAATTATTACTTTGATGGAAATTCACTATCCTAGCAAGTAAACCATCAATCTTCATCTAAGTGCTCAGAATTCATCTATTGCGTAGTATTGGAGTAGCAGTATTTTAGTAGTGTTCAAAGTTATATGGCTATAAAAGCCGTTATTGTTATTTTATTTAAGATGGTAGAAGGGACATGTTATAGTAAGACTTACTGTAGATACTCATTTCATTTCATCATAAACTTAAAATTAAGTTATGTATCACATTTATCTGTTTTCCGGCAAAACTTAAATTTCACACCTATTCATTATGATTAGCCTATTTGCGGCAAAGCTTAAATTTCACACCTATTCATTATGATTAGCCTATTTGTCAACTTCTTCATAACTGAAAATATATTCTTTATCTTGATTAGTTATAAAAAGAATATGAAATAGAGATTTAAAAAGAAAAAACTCAGAGAGGCTAAAGAAGCTAGCCAACAAAGATCTATCAGGTGAATACTTAGAGAATGCTATTCATTCCAGCTGACACAAGCTTGCTACTTTTCTGAATACACCTAATTCATAGTCAGAGCATATTATGATCTCTGACTTTTAGAATATGAGATGTTGACTTCTTTATGGATACATAAGCATAGTCAAATAAGCATAAGTGTAAAATTGTACGATTGAAAGACATCAAGGAAGACAGGTGCATATTACTGTTACTGCTTATATGAACCTAAATTGTTTTTCCAAAAGCAAGAGAAGATGCAGATTTACACAAGGACCAACCCAAAGCAACACGCAGTAGACAGATCCTTCTGAATAGTTTAAGAACCAACATACACATAACGTGTGCAATAATACCACATGATAATTATAATAATTATATTTGATTCTTCCAACTTTCTCTTAATTTAAGTAGCAATATACTCTGAAAGAGGCTTCAGGATATTGGGTTCACGTCCTAGTATATCATGATGATAAGTTGTTGAGTTCAAGTTCTAACACAATAAATCCTAACACGCCTTTATGAGGATAAAATATTGGTGTAACAATCCGGCCAATCGTTTTAAAAGTTATAGCCCCATTTTTCTATTTACTGCTCATTTTGTACTTTATAACTGATATATGACTTGCCAGAGTAATTGGTTTAGGTCCGGTGAGATATTGGAATGAATTGGAACACTTAGTTCCAAGTTTTAAAGCTTAAGTTCAAATAGTGACCGGATGTCGACTTATATACAAACGACCCTGGAATATAAGATTGATGATTCCAACAGCTCCGTATGGTGATTTTGGACTTATAGGCGTGTTCAAAATTTTATTTTAAAGACCGTAGTTAAATTAGGCTTGAAATGACTAAAATAGAAATTTAAGTTTGGAAGTTTGACCGGGGAGTTGACTTTTTGATATCGCGATCGGAATCCAGTTCTGAAAATTTTTATAGCTCCGTTATATCATTTATGACTGGTGTACAAAATTTGAGGTCAATCGGACTTGATTTGATAGGTTTCGACATCGAATGTAGAAGTTGGAAATTCTTAAGTTTCATTCACCTTGAATTGGGATGTGATTTGTGATTTTAGTGTTGTTTGATGTGATTTGAGGTTTCAAATAAGTTCTTATGATATTTTAGGACTTGTTGGTGTATTTGGTTGAGTTCCCGAGGGCCTCGGGTGAGTTTCAGATGGTTAACGGATCAAAAGTTGGACTTAAACAACTGCTGCAAAAGCTGCTGCAATATTTTCTACTGGAAATTCGGGGGCAGAAATCGAAGGCCGAAGACCGAGGCCTAGGATCAAGGCCGAGGGTCGAAGACCGAATACCGAGGCCTAGGATCAAAGGCCGAAGATCGAGGCCCAGAATCAAAGGCCCAGGATCAAGGCCCAGGATCGAAGGCCCAGGATCGAAGGCCGAGGGCCGAGGGCAGCCTCGACAGAACTGTAAGTTATAAAGTAGGGGACTTTGTCCCATTTTCTATTTTTGACAAATTGGAGCTTGGGGAGAGGAGACTTTTGGGAGATTTTCAGAGAAAACATCGGGTTAAGTGTTCTTAACTCAATTATGGTTAGATTACCCGATTCCATCATTTATTTTCACCATTTACTTAGTGTTTTGAGATTGAAATTTGGAAAATTTTTAGAAATCTCATAGAAATAAATTTTTGATATTTCGGTGTCGATTCGGAGTCGGATTTGAGTGAAACTAGTATGGTTAGACTCGTAATTGAATGGGTTGTCGGATTTGATGAGTTTTGACGATTCCGAGATGTGGGCCCATGTAACGACCCGACCGGTCGTTTTGAGCATTTACGCTCTTTTCAACTATTTGAAATCTTGAATAAATTCCTACGAGGTATTATGACTTGTGTGAAATGTCGGTTTTAGTTTTAAGGTATTTCAGAGTTAGCTTGGAAGGATGAATTTTCATGTTGGAAACTTAAGTTGAAGTAGTTGACCGGATATTGACTTATGAGTAAACGACCTCGGAATTTAATTTTGATGATTCCAATAGCTCCGTATGGTGATTTCGGACTTAGAAGCGTGTCCGAAAAATTATTTGGAGGTCCGTAGTAAAATTAGGCATGAAATGCCAAAATTTTAATTTTGGAAAGTTTGACCGGGGGGGTTAACTTTTTGATATCGAGGTCGAAATCTGATTCTAGAAATTTGAATATCTTCGTTATGTCATTTATGACTTGTGTGCAAAATTTGAAGTCATTCCGGATATATTTGATATGTTTCGGCACAAGATAAAGAATTTAAAAGTTCAAAGTTCATAGATTATGATTTGAAGTGCGACTCATCGCTTTGATGTTGTTTGATATGATTTGAGGCCTCGAGTAGGTCCGTGTTATGTTATGGAACTTGTTGGTATGTTCGGACGGGGTCCCGAGGGCCTCAGGTGAGTTTCGGATGCTTAACGGATCTAATTTGGATTTGGAGGAGGAGCTGAAGCAGCTGGGCTGCTGGTGTGATCGCACCTGCGCGAAAAACGGCCGTAGGTGCGAGCTCGCGGATGTGAGGAATTAGTTGCAGAAGCGAAAAATGCATGGGTTGGCCAGGCACTGCGGGTGCAAAAAATTTTACCGCGGGTGCGAAGACCGCAAGCGCGAAGAAATCATCGCGGGTGCGAAGACCGCAGGCGCGAAGAAATCATCGCGGGTGCGAAGACCGCAGGGGTGAAGAAATCACCGTGGGTGAAAAGACCGCAGGCGCGATGAAATCACCGCAGGTACGACGACCGCAGGTGCGAAGAAATCACCGCGGATGCGAAAATCCTGGACAGAATGTTAAAAACAGAGGGGGTTCCGAGTTTTGCCATTTTTGGACCTTCAAGCACGATATTTTGGGCGATTTTGAGAGAGAATTCAAGGGAAACTTGAGGTAAGTCACTTGTGATCATTTCTACTCCATAATATTGAATTATCATCGAATAATCTGACTAGATTACATGTTTTTGAGGTGTAAATCGGGGGTTTGAACTTAGGGATTTGAAAAATAAGATTTGAAGATTTGGAGGTCGAGTTGAGGCCGAATTTTGGTAAAATTAGTATGGTTAGACTCGTGGTTGAATGGGCTTTCAGATTTTGTAACTTTTGTCGGGTTCCGAGACGTGGGCCCCACGGGCGATATTTGGGTGAAATTTCAGATTTTGATGGAACATTTGTATTTTCTTATGGAATTAATTCCTATCATTTTTATTGACTGAAACAAATTATTTGTGGCTAGATTCGAGGCGTTTGGAGGCCAATTCACGAGGCAAAGGCATACTGGAGTAAAAGATTACACGGTTTGAGGTAAGTAACACTTTTAAACTTGGTTCTTAGGGTATGAATCCCCAAATTTAGTATGATATAAATTGTTTGGAGGTAACATACACGATAGGTGACGAGCATGTGGATGTGCACCATATAAATTATGTCTTGAATAAATCCTGTGCAGTTGTAAGATTAATGAATCATGTTATTATCTGAACATTCTCCACGTGTTAGAGAAATTGAGTCGAGGCTCCTATTAAAGATCATGTTTAGGCTACGTGCCAATATTTTGGGACCCATGGAGTCATGTTGTTGTTGAATTAATTGTTCAAAAATATATATTTCACACTCGGTAATAATTGTCCATTGTGAGGATATTTATGGGATTGAGCTGCGCGACGCAGCAGGACATAATGGCTTTATACGTTATTATTATATGGATCGGGGCTGCCCGCCTGTAGCAGGCCTTATAGGCTTTACTATTTTATGGATCGGGACTGCCCGCCTGCAGCAGGCCTTATAAGCTTTACTATTTTATGGATCGGGACTGCCCGCCTGCAGCAGGCCTTATAGGCTTTGTTATTATACGGACCGGGACTGCCCGCCTGCAGTAGGCCATATTGGCTTTGTATTACGTTTGTGCTGAAGGAGCCCCTCCGGAGTCTGTACACACCCCTAGTGAGCGTAGATGATCATCGATATTCGGGATGGACTTCCCAGGGCATGAAATTTCCTTACTTACTGCTTATATATATATTTGGGATGGATTTTCCCAGGGCATGGACTTACCTTACTTATTTGTATTGTAATGAGTTTACCTGGACATGGATCTTGATCGTATTATTTATATTTGGGGGCTAAATTATCCCAGGTCTGGATTGGCCCTATACGGTATAGAGTGACTAACTGTCAGTCGATGTGTATTTATAGACGAGTTTCAACCCCTGGGCTAGATTGGCCATAAACAGTACCAAGTGACCAGATAATTTGTGACCAGTATTTACATGAGGTCTTTTTACTGAGATGTCATATGCCTCATATCATGCAGTATTGATCTATTTCACTTGTATTGAGTTTAACTGTTGAACTTGAAAGCATGCCTACATTTCTGTACCATTATTTTTACTGGACTGTACCTGCGGAGCTCATCATTTCTTTCAGCCCAGAGGTTAGTCTTGTTACTTATTGAGTTAGTTGTACTCATACTACACTCTGCACCTCGTGTGCAGATCCAGGTGCTTTCGGATACGACGACTGCTAGAATTCGGAGTTATTTATGTTGGAGAGTATCAAGGAAGCTGCTTGACGACCGCAAACTCGATTCCCTTCCTGTTTAGTTATTGTAATGTTCTATACTTCAAATATTGATGTTTATCAGTCAGACTTTGTATTCATTTAGATGCTCATGTATTCAGTGACACCGGGTTTTGAGAGTGTTATATTTAAAATTGTGAGATTTCTTTCGCTGAATTTAATTATTTTATTTTCAAATTAAAAGATATGGTGTTTTATTGAGATTTTCGGCTTGCCTAGTATTGAGATAGGCGCCATCACGTCGTGACAGCCCAACGGGCAATTTTTGAGTTAAATTCGGATTTTATTGAAAAATGTAGTATTTTCTTATGAAATTAATTCCTATAATTTTTGTTGACTGTATCGAATTATTTTGCCTAGATTCGAGCCATTCAAAATTGGTAATCGAGGAAAAGGCCTACTAGTGGATTAAATTGGAGCAAGACGAGGTAAGTGATTTGTCTAACCTTGTGTGGGGAAAATTTCCCCTAGGGTTGGTATTGAAGTGATAAATTGTAGTGTGTTGAAAGTCGTGTACAGGAGGTGATGAGTGTGTACACGAGCTAAATGTGGAAGATTATGTCTTTAATTGGTGTAGATCACTGTTGCATATTAATTAAATAATTGTACCTTGTTATATTCTTCATCATTGATTTAATTTTTATATTTTAAATTTGCTTGACCTTTTCCTGCTAATTATTTCTTTTATTCTGTGCATTATTTGAAGGTTGATTTTATTTAATTTAAATATTATTAATATGAAGTATTTGACATTTTAAATTTTGTATTGAAGCAACGTATTAAAAATTTTAAAATATTATTTTTGTTGAGTTATTTATTCCCGAATATTTTTGTGAGATTTGTTGTACTCGTTGTGATTGAGCCGTGAGCTCCCGGTTGTGGAAAAATATTGTTGATGTTGTTTATTTTGGTAAATTAAATTATTTGGGCACTTGAGATAGAAATTGTGATATATTGTGATATTGATACGCATGCGGTGGTATAAGGTCTGGGTATTGAAACGCATGCGGTGAAATAAGGGTGGCTTGATACGCGTGGCTAGTAGGAGAAATAATAGAAGTCATGCGGTATGATAAGGGTGGCTAAAATGCGGGATGCTATTTCGGGAAAAATATTTTCTTTAAAATCAATTGTGAAGGCTCCCGCGGTGATATAAGGAAATGAGATATTGTGAATTTATTTATGATTTGGGACTAAGAGGCCGTACCTCGGGAGTGGTCTTGTTGATATTGATTTATGGCCGCAGTTGCTTTTGATTATTGTTGTGATTTTCTTAAAGTTAAAAAGAATTTTGTTTTGTTTCCACGAGGTATTATTTGCCATTATTTTGCATAGTTAATTGGTGACATACTTCTTACTTGATTCATTTTCATTGTCATTTCATTTTTATTATATTATTAAACATTTCACCTTGTCTTTTATTATTCCAGTAGGGCCTGACCTGACCTCGTCACTACTCTACCGAGGTTAGGCTTGGCACTTACTGGGTACCACTGTGGTGTACTTATACTACGCTTCTGCACATCTTTTTTGTGCAGATCCAGGTACATCTTACCAGCCCAGACATCAGTAAGCTACCTGTGTAGGGAGACTTCGAGGTATATCTGCCAGCGTCCGCAAACTCCGGAGTCCCCTTCTATCATTATTATGTTGCTTCCTTATTTTCTTTAGACTCTGATATATAGAGACATTGAGGATAGATTCTTAGAAGTTTGTGACTTATTTCTACCGAGTTTTGGGAGTTGTAATTATGTGAATTGCAGATTTATTTATTTCATATTTTAATTATTATTCTTCATTGATTGGCTTACCTAGTCTTAGAGACTAGGTGCCATCACGATATCCTACGGAGGGAATTTGGGGTCGTGACAAGTTGGTATCAGAGCTCTAGGTTCATAGGTGTTATGAGTCACGTGCAGGTTTAGTAAAGTCTTACGGATCGGTACGGAGATGCCTGTACTTATCTTCGGGAGGCTATGGAACTGTTAGGAAAATATTCACTTCTTTGATTCCTTATCGTGCGCGCTGTTGACTTCAAAGTTCTAAACCATTGTATTTTTATTCTCTCATAGATGGTGAGGACACGCACAACTAGATCCGATGATCAGACACCCGCGCCCCTTGTTGGAGCCGCAAGAGGCCGAGGCAGGGGTAGAGGCCGAGGAAGACCACGTGGTGCGGCCAGAGCACCTGCACGAGATGCTGCAGCAGAGCCACAAGTAGCTCCAGTTGGAGAGCAGGCACCTGAGATGCTTGTTACTACTCCTGCACTTCAGGAGACCCTTGGCCAGGTTTTGAGCATGTTTGGCACTCTTGCTCAGGCAAGGTTGATTCCACTTGCTCCTGCCACATCTCAGGCCGGGGGAGGAGCACAGACTCCCGCCGCCCCTACTCCTGAGCCACGGGCCCAAGTTGACCATGCCCCAGAGGTTATACCAGTGCAGCTAGTTGTCCCAGTTCGGCATGATGTTAGGAAATCAGTTTCAGAGGGGGAGCAACTCAGGCTCGAGAGGTACAAGAAGTACCACCCTCCCACATTTAGCGGTTTAGCTTCAGAGGATGCTCAGGGTTTTCTGGAAGAATGTCACTGTATCCTCCGTACCATGGGTATTGTGGATTCCAGTGGGGTTTCTTTCACGGCATTCCATCTTAGAGGAGCGTCCTACCAGTGGTGGCGGGCATATGAGTTGGATAGTCCGGTTGAGGCAGCTTCACTTACTTGGACTCAATTTTCAGATATGTTCTTAAGGGAGTATATTCCTCAGAGTCTTAGAGATGCATGGCACGCAGAGTTTGAGCAGTTGCGCTAGGATTCTATGACCGTGTCGGAATATGCAATCTGATTTAGTGATTTGGCTAGGCATGCACCAGCCTTAGTTGCTACCGTTTGAGAGCGGGTTCGCAGATTTATTGAGGGTCTCCACCCTAGTATCAGATTCAGTATGGCCAGAGAGCTATAGATAGACATCACATACCAACAGGTGTTGTCAATTGCTAGGAGATTGGAAGGTATGTGGATCCGGGAGAGGGAAGAGAGGGAAGCTAAGAGTACCCGAGATTCTGGCACATATAATAATTCTCGTGCCCCAGCTGCAGCCCGTCATGATAGAGGTTATGTGAGTCGTCCTATTCATTCAGCACTTCCAGCTTCCAGTGGTATTCCGGCTACTCCCAAACCTCAGGTTCCATATTATGCACCGCTAGTGTCTACTGTACCTCCTGTATGGGGTGCCTTCAGCGGGCAGTCTAGTCGATCAGGCCCGAGCCAGTCCCAGCAGCCACATCCTCCGAGGGCTTGTTTTGAGTGTGGTGACACTCGTCACATCATGAGGGATTTCCCCAGACTTAGGAGGGGTGTACCTCCACAGATTTCTCAGGCCCCACCTATTCCACAGGGCCCTCAGGCTTCTCAGGCTATGATTACTGCACTAGTTGCTACTCCACCTGCACAGCCAGCTAGAGGTAGAGGTTGGATAGGTAGAGGTCGCCCTAGAGGGGGAGGCAAGGCCAAATATTATGCCCTTCCTTCTAGGACAGAGTTCGTTGCATCCGATTCTGTTATCACAGATATTATTCTGGTCTGTCATAGAGATGCATCAGTCTTTTTTTATCCAGGCTCCACTTATTCTTATGTGTCATTTTATTTTGCCCCATATTTGGGCGTATCCCGTGATTCCTTGAGTTATTCTGTTTATGTATCTACACCCGTGGGTGAATCTATTATTGTGGACCACGTGTATCGGTCGTGTTTAATTGTTATCAGTGATTTTGAAACCAGAGATGATTTATTATTGCTCAGTATGGTGGATTTCGATATTATTTTGGGCATGGACTGGTTTTCGCCCTATCACGCTATTCTTGATTGTTACGCCAAGACGGTGACGTTGGCTATGCCAAGTCTACTGCGTTCTTAGCAGGGTTGTTTCATTTCTTAAAGCTCAACGAATGGTTGAGAAGGGGTGTGATATGTATCTGGCCTATGTGAGAGATGTTAGTATTGATACTCCTAATGTGGAGTCAGTTACTATAGTAAGGGATTTTCCCGATGTATTCCTAGCGGATCTTCCGAGTATGCCACCCGACAGGGATATTGACTTTGGCATTGATTTGTTATCGGGCACTCAGCCTATTTCTATTCTACCATATCATATGGCCCCAACAGAGTTGAAAGAATTATAAGAACAGTTACATGAGTTGTTTGATAAGGGTTTCATTAGGCCTAGTGTATCGCCTTGGGGTGCTCCTGTCTTATTTGTGAAGAAGAAGGATGTTTCTATACGGATGTGTATTGATTATCGCCAGCTGAACAAGGTTACAGTGAAGAACAGGTATCCATTGCCACGTATTGATGACCTATTTGATCTGCTTCAGGGTACCAGGGTATTCTCTAAAATTGACTTGCGTTCAGGCTATCTTCAGTTGAAGATTCGGGAGCTAGATATCCCGAAGACGGCTTTTAGGACTCGATATGGTCATTATGAGTTTCTTGTAATGTTATTTGGGCTGACAAACGCCCCAGCAGCATTTATGCATTTGATGAATAGTGTATTTCAGCCCTATCTTAACTCATTCGTCATTGTATTTATTGACGACATTATGGTGTATTACCTAAAGGTTCAGGGTCTTATAATATGTATTATGATGCGTCACGTATTGGTCTCGGCGCAGTGTTGATGCAAGACGGTAGGGTGATTGCCTACGCGTCCAGACAGTTAAGGGTACATGAGAAGAATTATCCGGTCCACGACCTTGAGTTAGTAGCTATTGTTCATGCCTTGAAGATTTGGCGGCATTATTTGTACGGTGTCCATTGTGAGGTCTACACCGATCATCGGAGTCTACAACATCTATTAAATAGAAGGATCTTAATTTTCGGCAGCGGAGATGGTTGGAGTTGCTGAAGTATTATGATATCACTATTCTCTATCATCCTGGTAAGGCCAATGTAGTGGCCGACGCCTTGAGTCGTAGGGCGTAGAGTTTGGGCAGCTTAGCATATTTACCGGTAGCAGAGAGGCCTTTAGCCTTGGATGTTCAGGCCTTGGCTAACCAGTTTGTTAGATTGGATGTTTCCGAACCGAGCCGAGTTTTGGCTTGTGTGGTTTCTCAATATTCTCTTTATGATCGTATCAGAGACCGTCAATATGATGACCCCCATATGCTTTTCCTTAAGGACAAAGTTCAGCACGGTAATGCCAAGGAAGTCACTATTGGAGATGATGGTGTATTATGGATACAGGGCAGGCTATGTGTGCCTAATGTAGATGGTTTGCGTGAGTTGATTCTCCAAGAGGTTCACGATTTGTGGTACTCCATTCATCCGGGTGCTACAAGGATGTATCAGGACCCGAGATAGCACTATTGGTGGAGGGGGATGAAGAAAGACATAGTGGAGTATGCAGCTCAGTGTCTCAATTGTCAGCAGGTAAAATATGAGCATCAACGGCGAGGTGGATTTCTTTAGAAGTTAGAAATTCCGGATTGGAAATGGGAGTGGATCACTATGGATTTCGTTGTTGGGCTTCCACGGACTCAGCGGAAGTTTGATGCAGTTTGGGTGATTGTGGATAGGCTGACCAAGTCAGTTTATTTCATTCCTGTGATGACGACCTATTCTTCCGAGCAGCTGGCTGAGGTCTATATTCGCGAGATTGTCAGACTTCATGGCATACCGGTATCCATCATCTCTAATCGGGATACGCAATTCACATCACGGTTCTAGAGGGCTATACAATAGGAGTTAGGTACTCGGGTTGAGTTGAGCACAACATTTCACCCTCAGACGGATGGACAGTCCGAGCGCACTATTCAGATACTGAAGGATATGCTTCGCGCTTGTGTGATAGATTTTGGGGGTGCTTGGGATCAATTCTTGCCACTTGCGGAGTTTGCTTACAACAATAGCTACCAGTCGAGTATTCAGATGGCTCCGTATGAGGCCTTGTATGGTAGGCGGTGCCGGTCTCCAGTGGGTTGGTTCGAACCGGGCGAGACTAGGCTATTGGGTACAGATTTGGTTCAGGATGTCTTGGAAAAGGTTAAATTGATTCATGATCGACTTCGTACAGCCCGATCTAGGTAGAAGAGTTATGCGAATCGGAAGGTTCGTGATGTTGCATTCACGGTTGGTGAGCGGGCCTTGCTCTGGGTATCGCCTATGAAGGGTGTGATGAGGTTCGGGAAGAAGGGCAAGTTGAGCCCTAGGTATATTGGGCCTTTTGAGATTCTTGAGAGAGTTGGAGAGGTGGCTTACAGACTTGCACTACTACCTAGTCTCTCTGCAATTCATCCGGTATTCCATGTTTCTATGCTCCTGAAGTATCAGGACGATCTGTCTCATGTGTTAGACTTCAGTTCAATTCAGTTGGACAAGGATCTATCTTATGTTGAGGAACCAGTGGTTGTTTTGGACAAGCAGATTCAAAAGTTGAGGTCAAAGAATATTGCTTCCGTGAAGGTATAGTGGAGAGGCCAGCCAGAAGGAGAACTACTTGGGAGATTGAGCGGGACATTCAGAGAAAATATCCACACCTATTTGAGATTCCAGGTATAATTCTAAACCCGTTCGAGGACGAACGTTTGTTTAAAAGGGGGAGGATGTAACGACCCGGCCAGCCATTTTAAAGGTTGTAGCCATGTTTCCCTATTTACTGCTCATTCTGTACTTTATAACTGATATATGACTTTCCGGAGTAATTGGTTTAGGTCCGGTGAGGTTTTGGAATAAATTGGAACACTTAGTTCTAAGTTTTAAAGCTTAAGTTCAAATAGTGACCGGATGTCGACTTATGTGCAAACGACCCCGGAATAGAATTTTGATGATTCCAACAGCTCTGTATGGTGATTTTGGACTTAGGGGTGTGTTCGAAATTTTATTTGGAAGAACGTAGTTAAATTAAGCTTGAAATGGCTAAAATAGGAATTTAAGTTATGAAGTTTGACCGGGGAGTTAACTTTTTGATATCAGGATCGAAATCCAGTTCTGAAAATTTTCATAGCTCTGTTATGTCATTTATGGCTGGTGTGCAAAATTTGAGGTGAATCGGACTTGATTTGATAGGTTTCGACATCGAATGTAGAAGTTGGAAATTCTTAAGTTTTATTAAGCTTGAATTGGGGTGTGATTTGTGATTTTAGTGTTGTTTGATGTGATTTGAGGTTTCAAATAAGTTTGTATGATATTTTAAGACTTGTTGGTGTATTTGGTTGAGGTCCCGAGGGCCTCGGGTGAGTTTCGGATGGTTAACGGATCAAAAGTTGGACTTAAACAAATGCTGCAAAAGCTGCTGCAATATTTTATGCTGGAAATTCGGAGGAAGAAATCGAAGGCCGAAGACCGAGGCCTAGGATCGTAGGCTGAAGATCGAGGCCCAGGATCGAGGCCCAGGATCGAAGGCCCAGGATCGAAGGCCTAGGATCGAGGCCCAGGATCGAAGGCCTAGGATCGAGGCCCAAGATCGAAGGCCGAGGATCGAAGGCCAAGGATCGAGGTCCAGGATCGAAGGCCAAGGATCTAAGGCCGGGGATCTAGGCCCGGGATCGAAGGCCGAGGCCCGAGGGCAGCATGGACAGAACTGTAAGTTATAAAGTAGGGGACTTCGTCCCATTTTCCATTTTTGACAAATTGGAGCCTGGGGAGAGGCGATGTTTGGGAGATTTTCAGAGAAAACATCGGGGTAAGTGTTCTTAACTCAATTATGGTTAGATTACCCGAATCCATCATTTATTTTCACCATTTAATTAGTGTTTTGAGATTAAAATTTGGGAAAATTTTAGAAATCTCATAGAAATGAATTTTTGAGATTTCGGAGTCGAATTTGAGTGAAACTGGTATGGTTGGACTAGTAATTGAATAGGTTGTCAGATTTTGTGAGTATTGCCGGATTCCGAGATGTGGGCCCCATAGGCGATTTTTGAGTTAAATTCGAATTTTATTGAAAAATATAGTATTTTATTATGAAATTAATTTCTATAATTTTTGTTGACTGTATCGAATTATTTTGGCTAGATTCGAGTCATTCAGAGTTGGATAATCGAGGAAAAGGCCTACTAATGGATTAAATTGAAGCAAGTCGAGGTAAGTGACTTGTCTAACCTTGTGTGGGGAAAATTTTCCCTAGGATTGGTATTGAAGTGATAAATTATAATGTGTTGAAAGTCGTGTACATGAGTTGACGAGTGTGTACATGGGCTAAATGTGGAAGATTATGTCTTTAAATTGCGTAGATCACTGTTGCATATTAATTAAATAATTTTACCTTGTTATATTCTTCATCATTGATTTAATTTTTATATCTTAAATTTGCTTGACCTTTTTCTGCTAATTGTTTTACCTGTTTAGTTGAAACTTGGTTTCTTTTATTTTGTGCATTATTTGAAGGTTGATTTTCTTTAATTTAGATATTATTAATATGAAGTATTTGACATTTTAAATTTGGTATTAAAGCAATGTATTAAAATTTTTGAAATATTATTTTTGTTGAGTTATTTATTCCCGAATATTTTTGTCAGATTTTTTGTACTCGTTGTGATTGAGCCGACAGCTCCCTGTTGTGGAACAGTATTGTTGATGTTGTTTATTTTGGAAAATTAAACTATTTGGACACTTGAGGTGCAAATTATAATATATTGTGATATTGATACGCATGCGGTGGTATAAGGTTTGGGTGTTGAAACGCATGCGGTGAGATAAGGATGGCTTGATACGCGTGGCTAGTACGGGAACTACTAGAAGTCATGCGGTGTGATAAGGGTGGCTAAAACACGGGATGCTATTTCGGGAAAAATATTTTCTTTAAAATAAATTGTGAAGGCTCCCGCGGTGAGATAAGGAAATGAGATATTGTAAATTTGTTTATGATTTGGGACTATGAGGCGGTACCTCGGGAGTGCCCTTGTTGATATTGATTTATGGCCGCAGTTGCCTTTGATTATTGTTGTGATTTTCTTAAAGTTGAAAAGAATTCTGTTTTGTTTTCACGAGGTATTTATTTGCCAATATTTGATGTAATTAATTAGTGACATACTACTTACTTGATTCATTTCCATTGTCATTTTATTTTTATTATATTATTAAATATTTCACCTTGTCTTTTATTATTTCAGTAGGGCCTGACCTGACCTCGTCACTACTCTACTGAGGTTAGGCTTGGTACTTACTGGGTACCGCTGTGGTGTACTCATACTACGCTTCTGCACATCTTTTTATGCAGATCCAGGTACATCTTACCAGCCCAGACATCAGTAAGCTACCTGTGTACGGAGACTTCGAGGTATATCAGCCAGCGTCCGCAGACTCCGGAGTCCTCTTCTATCATTATTATGTTACTTCCTTATTTTCTTTAGACTCTGATATATTGAGACATTGAGGATAAATTCTTAGAAGTTTGTGACTTATTTCTATCGGGTTTTGGGAGTTGTAATTATGTGAATTACAGATTTATTTATTTCATATTTCAATTGTTATTCCGCATTGATAGACTTACCTAGTCTTAGAGACTAAGTGCCATCACGACATTCTACAGAGGGAATTTGGGGTCGTGACAATTGGGTTCAAGTCCTACTGCACCAAACTGGTGATACAATGATGACTGAGGGGAACAATATTTTTGTTTTTGATAAAAATTATGAAATCAATCCCACTTGATTTGCTCCATTCATAAAGTGAATGTGGTAGTGGCGCATAATTAATCTAAATGAAGACAAGTGGTTGAATAATGAACATGGGCATTTCAAAGATCAAAATAATAATAATCATCACTATGAGGAGAACAATAAGGGTTCTCAAAATAGTCCTTCAAAATATGAAGGCAATGTTTACCATCAAATTGGTATGAAAAATAATAAAGCACGCCGCTGATTATGATCCATTCCTTGAAGAGAATGTGACTTGTGATAAGCATTGAGAATGCAGACCCATTCCTAAAGGTGAATGTGGCAATATGTGATAAAAGTAATGAATAAAGACATGCAATGCATGATTAGATGAATACCACACAACTCACATCTAAGGGAGGTTTGAGTGAAATAAAGAGAATAAATATTATTGTATGGTTACATGAATATGTCATTGGTCGCGTACATATAATACGCCAAAAAAATATTTTGTTGTGCCTTATAAAAGGTTATTAAAGGAAAAAATTAAAGCAAGAAATGATTTTGCTTATGATGATTTTGACCATGACAATTTATTATGATATAATTTTCTCCGTGAAGGATACATTTACTATATGAATGGGGTGGAAAAAGATCTTGTAGTACAAAAGTTGTTAAGAGCTCCGAAAAAATTAATTTATTATTACCTGGATGAATAAAAGTATTCACGACATTGATATTGTAAAGTCTCAAAAGAAACTTTTTGAGTTTCAAATGTATAAGTCAAAGTGGTTGGCATATTGAGACTATAAATGAAATGAATATTGAATATCTTCATGTTTCTATAATCATAACGGATAAATATGAAAGATTACCCGATTTTCTTTCTATTTGTACTACATAAATATAAGCATGATGATGGAATCATATGTCACAAGTAAACTAGAGGTTTACTGAAAAAAAATTAGTTGGCATGACCGGCTGACCATCTCGGTTCAATTATGATGTAAAAAATTAATTGAGAATTACATTGGCATATATTGAAAAAATATAAGATTCTTCAAGAATTCTCTTGTGCTACTTATTCTCATGATATAACGGTTAAGGTTGGGATTGAATCCCTTGATTTCTGGAACTAATAAAAGATGATAAATATATGGGTCTTGTCACCTGCCATGTGGACCGTTTATTATTATATAATTTTAATAGATGCATCTATTCTATGGTCACATGTGCATTTGTTATTAACTTGTAGTTTCGCTTTTGCAAGATTGATTGCTCAAATTATTAGAGCACAATTCCAGAATATAAATTATGATAATTTATCTTGATAATACTAGTTTAAATCCAAGTTGGTTTAGCAGAAATTGTATGCCTCCAATTATAACTAAACCACTGGTTATGAGAACAAAACTACCAAAATAAAATTTAGTATGTGATGTATTATTTAATATACAACAATACTTGTACGCATCTAGCCAAGTTATGATAAGTTCTCCCTATCACAATCGGTTCAGGGTTAGGAACCAAATAATTTCCATCTAGAATTATGAATGTGTTATATGATTTAATTGTTCCACTACAATGCATAAAGATGGATCCCCAAATAAGGCTAGGGATATGTGTTGGTTATCCCAATAATAGGGGAGAAAACGGGCAGCTGAAAAAGGAACGCATGTAATGAATTATTATAAGTACATCTAGATCCTCGTATGAGAAAATGTGAACTTGAAGTTCAAGTGATAATTCATTTATAAAATATTGCCAGGCGTATTTGTTGAACCAAAGCTAAATGTCATATTCAACTGCTAATGCTCTAAATAAAATAAAGTTCATAATGAATAGAGTCTATGGCATGCATGAAGCATAATAGACTAATCGGTTCCAAAGATAAAACTCCTTGAAGAAGGAGAGAAGCAAATGTTCAAGATGGTCATAATAAGGAGGCAAGTGCTCTAGAAGAGTACCACGACATAACACTTTATAAGACCTCATGGGAGAGGCTCAGGTACCTGAAAATAATGAGATAAAGATATCTCAATAAGTTATGTCTTTATTGGGTAATAATAGAACCGATATAAAATGATCGTTGACGATATTGTTAATATAATGTAGCGCTCAATATTATTAATATTGACGAGGATCTTGAGCTCAAATCTGTCATGAAATTTGGACAGATAAATGATTGGCCAAATGAAAAATACGCAATGAAAATTGATTTCACCTGAAAAATATGAAGTTGGACGGATAGTCCCAACACCTGAAAGTATAAAGCCAGTGGAGGTATAAATGTGTTCTTGTGCGAAAAAAGGTCAAGTTGATAAACATAAACACGACTTGTGTCACAGGAAGATTTTAAATATCCTGGCATTGATTATATAGAGACATGTTCTCCTGTGGTGGATGTAGTCATTTCAGGTTTTAATCTGGCAATACATAAAAAACTTGATATGCGTATAATGGAAATCATTGAAGGATTTAAATTGTTCTGAATCATATTAAGGTTTCCAAAAAATTTATTAAATAAAGTTTCAAAAATATCCTTTTGCGGATTGAAACAATCAGGGCGCATGTGGTATAATCGCCTGAGTGAGTACCTGTTGAAAGAAGGGTGCAAGAATAATTCAATTTATCCTTGTGTCTTTATAAAAAGATCTGGATCTGAATTTATTATAATCGTCGTGTATGTTGATGATTTAAATATCATTGGAACTCGCGGGGAGCTTCCTAAAGCAATAGACTGTTTAAGAACGAATTTGAAATGAAAGATCTTGGAAAGATAAAATTTTGTCTTGGTCTACAAATTGAGTATATGAAAGATGGAATTTTTGTCCATCAATCAGCATACGCTGAAAAGATTTTAAAGCGATTCTATATGGATAAAGCACATCCATAAAGTACCCCGATGGTTGTGAGATCACTTGATATAAATAAAGATCCATTCCGACCTCATGAAAATAATGAAGAGCTTCTTGGTCCCAAAGTACCATATCTTAGTGCAATTGGTGTACTAATGTATCTTGCTAACACTACAAAATTGGGATGCGAAGGCTCAGGAATGTGAATTGATGCTCTCATCAGGGGGAGTTAATACGTGTTGTACTCTTTTTCCCTTACAAGGTTTTGTCTCACAGGATTTTCCTTGCAAGGTTTTTAACGAGGCAACCAAAAGGCGTATTTCTAAACATGTGTACTCTTTTTACTTCATTGAAAAAAATTTTCCATAGGATTTTTTCCTAATAAGGTTTTAACGAGGTACATTATCTATGGACATCCAAGGGAGAGTGTTATAAGAAAATTAAATTATGGTGGATGTCTACTCTTCTCTATTATCTCCATAACTCTCAATACTCTAATAATTATGGAATTATGATTATAACTCCATTATCTCCTCCATGATCTTCCTCTCAAATGCTTAATGACATGTTCAATGACATATTTTGCAATAATGATTATTCACTTTTCATGCCTATATAAAGGTCTTGTAATAGATAGGAAAATACACACAATTAAACAAGAAATAAGAATCTATTTCTTCTCTCTATCTCTATTTCTTGTTCATGTTTTACTAAATTACTTTTATTTCATAACAACATTTCTTATTCATGTTTTACTAAATTGCTTTAATTTCATAACAGATTTGAGCATATTCCTGTAAAATATTTCTAATTTTACGTTCAGTAGCTTCTTTTCCTTATATTGTTCCTTTCTCCGCACAAAATGCTAATTTAACGACTTTACACGAAAGGTAACAAACTCCTAAGTCTTCTCCAATATATAGCTAGATTTCTCCAATAATGGTGGCGGCAAAAGATTTCATAAGACCCAAATTGAAATACACTCTCCACTATATTTTATTTCGTTTTCTTTATTACGAAAGCTACTATAACGATTTCTTAGAAATAATATGTTTGCATTCATAAACTCCGTAAAGTATCACGACCCGAAATTTCCACCTTCAGACCGTGATGGCGCCTAACATATCACTTGCTAGGCAAGCCAACGTTAGAATAATATTATCTATTTTTAAAATAAATTTTAAATTTATTAATAACAAAGAACGATTGCGGAAGTAAAGTCTGAAATATAGTGAATAATCCATAAAAAACTAATGGTGTCTAAATACCATCCCAGAATTTGGTGTCACAAGTGCACGAGCTTCTAGAATAATACAAATAAGGGCCTGAATAAAATAAAGCTGTCTGAAATAAACACACAGCTAAAGTAAAGTAGACGGAGACTTCAGAACTGCGGACGTCGTGCAGTTATACCTCAAGTCTCATCTGATAGCTGAAATCCGAGCAAGTCTATGGTACGCTGCTGGGACCAACTCCAAAATCTATACAAGAAGTGCAGAGTGTAGTATCAGTACAACCGACCCCATGTACTGGTAAGTGCTGAGCCTAACCTCGACGAAGTAGTGACGAGGCTAAGGCGGGTCACTTATATTACCTGTACACAATATTAGTAACAACAACAATAATAAAAATAAATCAGGTAACTCATTTATAATAATTGAAGTCAATTCAGCAGTCATAACCAATTATCATTTCCATCAATTCTATTATATATATATATATATATATATATATATATATATATATATATATATATATATATATATATATATATATATATATATATATATATATATATATATATATATATATATATATATATATATATATATATATATATATATATATATATATATATATATATATATATATATATATATATATATATATATATATATATATATATATATATATATATATATATATATATATATATATATATATATATATATATATATATATATATATATATATATATATATATATATATATGCCTGTTGCGGCGTGCAATCCGATCCTCCAATATGGATTTTTAATAAGTCTGTTGCGGCGTGCAACCCGATCCTCCAATATGGACTTTTCATAAGTCTGTTGCGGTGTGCAACCCGATCCTCCAACATATTCATTTACCAATTCTTATAGAAGAAATTTTCCCACTAAATGCAACAATTAATATAAAATTATAAGACAATAAGCATACAATAATTATGATTTAATTATGAAACAAACAATGACAAATAGCAAATTATTATAAAAATCGGGAAGAAAATAGGCAGTTTAATATTTAATATGCTAAATGTCAAATAACAATTAAGACACATAATTCAAATAGCATGTAACAATTAATGCAGGAATTCAAGAATTAATATTTGACAAAGAATAGGAGAGAAACAATTATTATAATAATTAATTCATGATTTAAAATGATTTATGATTTTTCAAGTAATTATGCAAACAATTAATTTGACGACGTATAGACACTCGTCACCTCGCCTATACGTCATTCACATGCATTTCACATAACAAATAGTTTAAGGGTTCTATTCCCTCAAGTCAAGGTTAACCACGACACTTACCTCGCTTTGCAAATTCCAATCGATTACTCGACCACAACTTTTCCTTTTAAATTTGTCTCCAAAAGTTTCAAATCTATTCATAAACAATTCAATATACTCAATACGAATCATATAAATTAATTCCATATGCATTTACTAATTTTTCGGATAAAAATCCGAAAGCCATTAAAATATTCGAAAGTGGGACCCACATCTAAAATCTCGGAAAAATTTATAAAATACGAACACCCATCCCGAGACGAGTCCAACCATACAAAATTTATTAAATTACGATGTCAAATGGACCTTCAAATCTTAAATTTTTATTTTTGGAAGATTTTATAAAACTTTGATTTTTATTCCATAAATTCACTGATTCATGATGTAAATGAGTATGGAATCATGAAATATAATCAATATAGGATAAGTAACACTTACCCCAATATTTTCCCGTAAAAATCGCCCAAGAATCGCCTTACCCGAGCTCAAAAATTGGAAATGGTTGAAAATGGGTCGAAACCCCATTTTCAGAACTTAAGTTCTATTTTTCAGATTTTTATTCATCGCGATCGCGGAAATTCGTTCGCGATCGCGTAGAACACAATTTGCCCAGGTTTGTTTAACACTACGCGATCGCGTATAAGGCCAGGCGGTCGTAGAGAACAATTTCTCAGCCTTACGCGATCGCGTACAGGTTTATGCGATCGCAGCTTTGAGCTCGCGTTCGCAGTGCACTGGGAGCTAGCCTTTCGCGTTCGCATGCCTATCTTCGCGAACGCGAAGAGTAAAACTCACGGCTTAAAATTTTCTCTTCGCAATCACAGGAATGGCTTCGCGATCGCGAAGCACAATGCATAAGATGACACCAGAAGCTCAAAAACCAAATTTTCTAAGTTCAAAATCATCTCGTGGCCTATCCGAAACTCACCCGAGCCCTCGGGGCTCCAAACCAAACATGCACCCAAGTCCTAAAATATCATACAAACTTGCTCGCGCGAGCAAATCACCGAAATAACACCTAGAACTACGAATCGGACATCAAATCAAAGAAAGTTTTCAACAAAACTTTAAAACTTATATTTTCACAACCGGACGTCCGAATCACGTCAAATCAACTCTGATTCTCACCAAATTCGGCAGACAAGTCATAAATATTATGGTGGACCTATACCGGGCTCCGAAACTAAAATACGGACCCAATGTCAATAAATGCAATCATCAGTAATTTCTTAAAAATCATTAAGTTATCAAGCTTTTAATGTTTTTCATCAAAATTCCATATCTCGGGTTAGGGACCTCGGAATTCGAGTCCAGGCATACGCCCAAGTCCCAAATCACGATACGGACCTACCGAATTGTCAAAATACTGATCCGAGTCTGTTTGCTCAAAATCTTGACCAAAGTCAACTCAGTTTAGTTTTAAAGCTCTATTTTACCTTTTAATCAATTTTTCACATAAAAACTTTTTGAAAAATTGTACGGACTGCGCACGCAAGTCGAGGAATAATAATTAGTGCTTTTCGAGGTCTTAAAACATTATCTTCTTAAATTTCCTTTTAACTATAATTTGTACAATATATTTGAGTCATTTATTGTAGTTTCCATTCTTTTATCTATATATTATGTTTACTTTTATTTTTAAAATAATTTTGAAAACATATTCGTGGAATTTACATTCAGTGCATTTTAGGTGAAACGTCGCACTTTAACATAAATACACTTAAGGACCCCTAATTGTTGTAAGTTTTCCACGTTTATTTTGAAGGTAGTGGCGGCTGAATCTAATATGTGGCCTAAAGCCAAATCTTAAAAGAGGCCCTAAATTCCTTTAGTAAATTTTTTATAAAATGTATTTGATGTTTATTCTTATAGCTTCCTAAAATGCAAGAAAGTTCATTATATTTGGAAAATCATTTTTTCCCACTTAACAATATGGTTATTACGTGTAATTCTCATTAAACATTGTTGATCTTTAAGTTAGATTTTATTGATTTTAGTTTACAAACTTTTTTTTAATTGAGAGAACTGTTAGAAAAAATATTAAAATTATTCTATAAGCAATAGAAATATTTAAAATATATAATTAAGACTTCACATATGCAAGTTAGAGTATCATCATTTACTTGTATAATTTTCATATCACTTTTAATTTCAAAAAGTGGTAAAATCATCAATTTCATAGATCATTATGCTTTAAAAATATTCAAGGTTAATAGCTTATTCAGTCAAGCTTTTTCAAGAGCAAAAATACTTTTCCTCCGAAAAAATACCATTTTTAAGAAGTTGAGTTGTTTGGCAATGCTTTTTGGAGGAAACAAGCTATAAGACAACATATTTTCTAATCTAATAGTTTAATAATCTAGTTAGATTTAGCTTGAAAATATTTAGAAAGACATTTAAAGAATTAAAAAAGATCTTACAACACCGAAGTTATAAACAAGAATGATTCAAGTTCAAATGCATTCGACAAAATTATGATAAAAAGAGCTACAAATTTAATTGCCTACTATTTTCAACCGTAATTACATTACATACTTTAAAATAGTACATAATATAAACTTTGAAATATGGATATAGTGATTGATAAAAATTGACAACATATGATTGCAATTTTTTTATTTTTCACTAAAATAAATATATAATTATTTATATTATATATATGATTAATTTGGGACCTTAATTTAATATTCATAGATATACTTTCAGAAAAGAGCAAATAGCATTTTGAATATATACACTATTTTCCATTCATAGTAACACATCAAATATATACACTATATTTACCATTCATAGCTATATTTGAATTTTATAGCAAATTCACATGTAGTACTGAAACAAGAGATCAATTGTTTTGAACTAAAAGAAAAGAGCAACAAGCTCTTGTAGCTCAACAAGCAGATCGATATATTTTTCAACACAACAATATTATTTATTCCACATTCTAGGGCTAGCCAACACTCATATACAACCCACTTAACATCATATTTATATATTGGCATTTGGACATAATTATTTTTTAACACAACATTATTATTTATTTTACATCCTAAGTAATAGCCAATATTGTCCAATGGTCATGACACAAACATACACATATATTATATATGATCAGATATATCAAATAGCATGAGTTCTTCTATTTTTCGACATGGTGCGCCTCAATATCTTTGGACAAATAAGTGAAAAATCCCAAGAAAGTTATAGGTTCTGAAGTGTCTTCAGTCTTCTTCTCATACTCAAGTGTCCATGTAATCCAGTGCTGATTGCAGGATATGTTAACAATGAAATCGTTATACGCTTCCAGGAGATCTCCTCCTATCACTTTCCATGTGTTTGATTTCTTTTCATCATCAATGACTTCAATGACACACTTAGCAATCTTTGCATTTCCATCTATAATTATTATAAAAAGAGATCCAAAAATATAAAGACACGCTAATCCGAGCTCAACGATCTACTTCCTCGCAAAAGATATAAGCTTATACATTATAAAAATTAATATCCATAAAATATCCAAAAATATCACTTCACCCGTGTTGGATATTTCATAAAAGAATAACTTTTGAAATATCCAATACATACGCGATGATATTTTTAAAGGAACAGAGCAACATAGATTTAGAACAATTGCATTACTTTTGAAAGTCTTTTTCAAGCACATGATGTGAGACAAATGCAGTAGGCAAATATGGCAAGAAAAAGAAGGGAATTCATCAAATTGAATTACATAGAGGGAAAAGATTAATTTTTGTACTTACCCTCCTTATATTTCCAGGTAACTACAGAACCAACTTCTCCAATCCCACCTTCATGAAGATCAAAACCTGTGACATAATTGGGGCTTATGTTGGATACATGATGAGGTTTAGTTTGATAAAGGTCATGAAATAAGTGTCCTCCACATTTCACCTCCATTGAAACAACCAACTTGCCTTTCAAACCCATATTTTCTTCTTTGGAATAGCAACAGATAGTGATAAGAAAGCAAGTTTGTTAGAAAATATTCAGAACTTGTAGTCTTTATATAGAATTAATTAGTCGTGTCAGAAGCGGATCCAGGATTTAAACCCTATGGGTTCAACTTTTAATTTTTTTAGCATTGAACCCATTATATTTTTAAAGTTATGGGTTTATATCTACTATTTTTACAATTTTAGTGAATTTTTACATATAAATTTTTACTCCGCATCGAAAATTATTGGTTCAATTAAACCATCGACTATATACTACATCCGCCTCTGGCCGTGAAAAGCTTCTAAATAAAATTGGACAAAGACATATATTTGACAAAGGAGTTTTTTTATCCTGCTACATAATTTTTATTATTTACCAATGATTTATTTGTTCATTAACTTATGAGAAATTGAGAACTACTGTCACGTTTTCTAGAAATACTAGGTTTGCGTTCACAAATGTCATACAAAACCTAAATGGGTGCGCATTTGGAGGATTAATTTCACACATGGTCACTAAATTTTATCTTTTGTGTCAATAAAGTCAAATAATTTCATACATGGTCACAAAATTTAAACTTTACCTGTTGTATCAGCAAAATCACAAAATTATTTTTGTTTCATTAAAGTCATTGCTCCAAAAATATAACTCATCAGAAGTAGGGGTATACAAAGAAAACCGACAAACCGCACCAAACCGATAATCCGACTCAAACCGAGAAAAAAATCCGACTATGGTTTGGTTTAATTTGGTTTGGTGTTAGAAAAAATCCGACCACAATTGGTTTGGTTTGGTTTTAACTAAAACAAATCAAATCGAAACCAAATCAACCCGACATTACATGTATAGAAGTTTTAAAAATATTTCATACATAAAAATAATTATTGTAATATAATTTATAAATATTTTTTAAACTTTTTCATAGTTTTTTCTTTTAATGTATTATTTCAAGCTTGCGTTTAGAATTTTTGAATGGTCAAATATGTTTTATAGCCCATAAAAGTTAGTGACTAAATTAAAGTCCAAAGCAAAATCAAATCAATAAAAATGCTAACATAAAAATTTAATTTAATACTAAGAATGACAATAGTGTTGAATATTTATTTTCTTAGTTTTTCATTGTCACGACCCAAAATCCAACTAGTCGTGATGGCACCTAACCCAACCCGCTAGGTAAGCCAGTTAACCACTAACAAATTCCAATAACAATTAATAAAGCAATTACATAAATAAAATTATCTGAATCTTATACATTCCTCAAGAACTGGTAGTAGAAATCATGAGCTTCTAAGAATAGAGTTTACAAAGCTGGTATGAAGTAAATACATCATCTGTTTGAAAATTATATAAACATAGTTTTATACATCTAAGGCTACCATGAACAAGAGGCAGCTACAACCAGAACACAGGTACATCTTCAGATCCAGCTCCCAACGAACACAGTAACATCAACAGCCAACATCTGCACGCAAGGTGCAGAATTGTAGTATGAGTACAACTGACCACATGTACTCAATAAGTAACAAACCTAACCTTAGGTTGAAAGTAGTGACGAGCTTGTACCAAGGTCGGGTCCCAAGTTCAATAACCAACAATAGTTCATAACAACTTAAACAAGTAATACCAGAAGTAACTCAACAATCAAATGCTCAGCAAAAATATGATTTCTGAAAATAGTTCTGCCTTTCAAGTACATAAATGAAAATTCAAATCGTTTACCGGAGTTGCCAAAGATATGAATAAGTTTGAACCCAATAATTTTCCCAAAATCCTTTCAATAATCAATAAGATGTTTTATTTTTCTTTTCAGATAATCAGTGTAAAACAAATGCATCACTATGCCCATCTACCAATATGTGTGAGAAGTCACGAATGACATGATACCGTACAACATGAGGAAAATGCATCTCTATGTTTGTATATCACATATGCATATCAATGCGATGCCACTCAGTGATAAAATCATATGCATACTCTCAGAGTATCATTTCACTCAGTCCTCCCAGTCACTCAGTCCTCATAGTCACTCAATCCTCCCAAATCACTCGTCACTCGCACTCGGTACTCGTACTCAGTACGTACCTGCGCTCACTGGGGTATGTACAGACTCCGGAGGGGCTCCTTCAGCCCAAGCGCTATAACAAGCCAATCGTGGCATAAATCAATAAAATATGCTGCGGCGTGCAGCCCGATCCCACAAACATCTTCACCATCAGGCCCTCGGCCTCACTCAGCCATCAATCTCTCCAGTCTCTTGGGCTAGAACAATGTCATGAAAATCAGCCCAAAAATGATGATATGATGTATCAATAAATAACAACAGAGACTAGGATATGATATGTAATGACATGAATATGACTGAGTATAAATTTTTAATTTAAAACATATAATTCACAGCAATATGACCTTTGTGGGTCCCAATAATACTGGCACATAGCCTCAACATGATTTATTTTTAATATGATTCTCAGCTCAATTTCTTTAACATATAAAACTGCATGGAAAATGCCAAGATTATTGACTACAAAATTCCATGGAAACAATTACGTCACAATTTCTATGGTGCACGCCCACACGCCCGTCACGTAGCATGTGCGTTACCTCCAAACAATTCACATAATACGTATATTCAGGGTTCATACCCTCAGCTCCAAGATTAGAAGAGTTACTTACCTCGAACTAGACGAATCCAATGTCGAGCAAGCTATACAATACTTCGGAAATTCCATTATGCGCGTATCCACCTCTGAATACCTTCTTGTCTCCTCAATTCAATGCCAATGATCCAAAACTAAAATTCACCCCTTAATGGTACAATAACGATATACTATACTAAGCAACTTCAATCTATAATATCAACATCCAATGGGACCAACATTAGTAACCAATTCCATAGTTTAGGCCATTTAGACAATTTACCAAACACCTAGTCGGCATACATTTATACATTTCTTAACCATAGAATTAGTTCTTCCAACTACCATCATTTACCAACAATTCATCCCACCATCATTCTTTAACAAATTATAATCCTAACGTCACATGTGTGACCAACCATTCTCCCCCAACCAACAAAATTCCATCAAATAATCACTTTTTAATCTCTACAATGGGTATTCATTTAAATTGAGAATTTATGGCTTCCAATCACTATACCATGAGTTCCAATACTTTATTCATACTCATATTGCATAATAAATCCATACATGTATACATAATACTCTCACACCCAAGAATCATACTTCTTATGACCTACTTTTAATCCAAATCCCGAAATTGAAAACTAGGGTATGGAACCTTACCTCTTTGATGAAGAACTTGAGGGATTTCTTATTGAATTTCAAAGCTTGGAGAAGAATTTGATGAACAAGATACTTTATCTACTTCCTCTCTCTAGAACACTCTCACTTCTCTCTAAAACCATCAGATAATTTCCCCAAAATAAGCCCCAAAGCCTATTTATCAAAATGGGGTCGGGTTATAAAAATAAAAAAATTAACCGTCCGAAATCAGGTCTGCGGTCGCATAGTGGATCGCAGAATGGGTATGCGGGATGCACAATGATCGCAAAAATCGGTGCCCAGAACTAGGTTGTTTTGGTCCTACGACCAGTTTGCGGTCGCAGAAGCAGTTTTGCGATTGCAGAATTGGTCGCGGAATCGCATTTTTCCAGCATTTGATAATTTGGTCATAACTTCTTGTAGAATGTCCAAATGATGAACGCTTTGAAGCGTTAGAAACTAGACTCAAAGATCTCTCATTTGAAGTTAAGACTTGTGCGAACTCACTTGAAACTTTAGTCTATTATGAAATTTCCAACTTCTACCTTCGATGCTGAAACCTAGCGAATCAAGTCCGATTGACCTCAAATTTTGCAAACAAGTCATAAATGACATAATAGACCTATTCAAATTTTCAAAATCGGATTCTGACCCCGATATCAAAAAGTCAACCCCCGGTCAAACTTTCCAAAAATTCAACTTTCGCCATTTCAAGCCTAATTACACTACGGACCTCCAAATAATTTTCCGGACACGCTCCTAAATCCATAATCACCATACAGAGCTATCAGAATCATAAAAATTCAAATCCGAGGTCGTTTACACATAAGTCCACATTTGATCAACTTTTCTAACTTAAATTTTTAATTATGAGACTAAGTATCTCATTTCACTCCTAATTCCTTCCGGACCCAAATCAACTAACCCGGTAAGTCATAAAACAACTGTAAAGCGTAAAGTGAGCAGTAAATGGGGGAATGAGTGTAACGACCCGGCCAGTCATTTCGAGAGTTATAGCCTCGTTTCCCCCATTTCTGCTTATTTGTGTGTTGCTCAGCTATGTTGAGTTGTTTTGAATTGGTAGTTTGGGTTCGGAGTAGTTTTGGAGTGAAATGAGACACTTAGACTCTTAGTTAGAAATCTAAGTTAGAAAAAGTCAACCGGAAGTTGACCTATGAGTAAACGAATTCGGATTGGGATTTTTATGATTCAGTTAGCTTCGTGGGATAATTTTAGACATAGGAGTGTGTCCAAAATTTAATTTGGAGGTCCATGGTAGAATTAGGCTTGAATTGACGAAAGTTGAAAGTTTAGAAGTTCTTAGGCTTGAATCTGAGGTTGATTTGGTGTTTTGGTATTGTTTTGGGTGTTTCGAAGGTTCTACTAAGTTCGGGTAGTGATATATGACTTGTTGAAATTATTGGTTGAGGTCCCGAAGGCCTCGGGTGAGTTTCGGATAGTTTTGGGTTGTATTGCGCTCGTTTTTCTTATGTTTCGACGTCGTTTCTTCAAGTATAAATGATATCATAATGAACAAATGAGCTCCAATTTCTTTTTTTGATTGAAGAATTAGATCCGTATCATAATTACGGACCCATAGCAAAAAGAATCGTCGAATTTGAACATCGTATGAGGATTTTATGGTCATTTTACTAAGAATTAGGTTGCTAGATTTCGCAGATTAATTACGAAATTGCCACTGACGGCGTATTTAAAAATCTGCACTATTTGCAAATATTAAAACCTACATATCTCCTTCATTATAAGGTCAAATTGAGTGATTCAAAAGCCTAACTTGACTAACCTTTCACAAGGAATCCATTGGAGGCATAAAAGGCGACTTTCGGGATCGTTTGGCATGAGAAACGAGGCAGAATAACTGGCAGAAAAATATATAAAATGAGGGTTTGTTCATTCGGTCATATTTTGAGTTGGGGAGCTCGGATTTGGGTGATTTTGGAGGTGATTTTCACCATAAGGATTGGGGTAAGTGTTCTATACTTAGTTTTCATTATATTTCATGAATCCATCTTCGTTTTTGGAATTTGATTGATGATTTCAAAGTGAATTTGAGGGAGTTAGGGTTTGAGGTTTGGAGAGTTAAAGTGAGGATTTGAGGGATCAAACGTAGTCCGATTTTGATGAATTTTATATGGTTAGACTCGAGAGAGGACGAGGTTTATTATTCTGCCATTTTTGACTGATTTCGAGACGTGAGCCCGGGGCCTGGTTTTGGCCGATTTTGGATTTTTGGCATATTTTGTAGTTTTTATTATGGAATTCGATTCTTTAGACTATGTTGATAGTAGTATTCTAATTTATGGTTAGATTTGGAGCTTTTGGAGACCGTGTCCAGAGACGAGGGCATCCCAGGGTAGGATTTTACGTTGTTAAGGTAAGTAACAGTTTTAACTCTGGCTTGAAGGGTATAAACCCGGAGAATTTGATATCATGTGACTGTTTGGAGGTGATACCCATGCTAGGTGACGGGCGTGTGGGTGTATACCTCGAGGGATTGAGACTTGGTCCGTCCCGTGAGGCCTCATGGCCACCATTTGTGTTTACGTAGTTACTTGTTGTTGAACTTGTCTGCCTTCATGTTAGAGATCATGCTTAGACTTTATTCATGCTCACATTATTTGTACTCAGTCATAAAAATTATTGTTCATGTTTACCTTGGTCTCTATTATTTGCTAATATGCTGTGATACTTGAAGTGGGTTGTGTTCCCTTATTTGTTGATGATGGTGGGGCTAGTGAGGTACATGATTGAGTGAGGCCGAGGTCCTGGTTGTGAAGATATTAATACCATAGCGCGTGAGTTGTCCGCGTAACACGTGAATTGACCGTGCGGCTCCAGGTATTGATACCATAGCGCGTGAGTTATCCGCATAGCACATGAGTTGACCGTGCAGATTCAGGTATTGATATGATGGCACGTGAGTTGTCTGTGCTTAGCGCTTGGACTTTGGGAGCCCCTCCGCAGTCTGTACACACCCCTAGTGAGCGCAGAGTGTTGAGCGTTGAGTGCTGAGTGCGAGTGCTAAGTGATGGAGTGACATTGTTGTGAGGTTGCATTTACTTTTGCTGTTGCTGCATTTACCTGTTAATTTTCCTTGTAATCTTACTGATTTATGAAATTACCTGTCTACTCCTGTTTGTAATTAATTATGAAAATAATAATTGGATTATTCTGCTTAGCTCGTCACTATTGTTCAGTTCCTTAGTTATTTCTGTTACTTGTTAAGGTGTTTATACTCATACTACACCCTGCACTTTATGTGCAGATCCAGGTGAGTTAGAGTGCGGCGATCATTGAGTTCAGGTCGGCTATCTGTGGAGATTGCAAGGTAGCTGCTAGTGTCCGCAGGACCTTGTTACTCCTCTTATCATTTCTTCTTTTGGATAGTTAGACAGCTTATATATCTTAGTTCTTAATTTTAGATGCCCATGACTTAGTGACACCCCGATGTTTGGGGCTCGTTTCGGTATTTTTCTATATTATATTTAAAGTTGATTTAGTTTATGAAAAATTTAAATGTTGAAATATTTTATTAAATTCTTATAATCGGTTTAGTAGTAATATTTTGGGAAGTAGGCTGGCCTTGTAACACGATAAGCGCCATCACGACCATGGTTAGATTTTGGGTCGTGACACCCTTCCAACATCCCGGACACCCAAAACAACACCAAAAACATTCCGGTCGGGTCGTTACATTCATTGCTTTAGATAGTGAAAATGCAAAACTTTCTTTTAATATTATTTAATCATGTAATTAATACTTAGTACTTATTATTCGTACTTATTTTAACATGATTTAGTACTTTTAGATTATGTTTATTTTTATTATGGCTTATTAATTAGCATTATTTATTTTATGCGATTTGTTGACTATTTTAATATAATCATGACTCATCTTACATTATTTTGTATTATTTTATTGGGTAACATCTTATATAGTTTTATCCTACGAGGACCTAAGAAAAATTAGAACACAAATTATAAATTTTATGCTATGAAGATTTTGTGAAAGAAATCCGAAAAATCGAGATTGAAAAACTCGACTTTTGTTGGTTTGGTTTGGCTTATAGATTTAAAAATCTAAATTGATAATCTAAAAAGATAAATAACTTGCTGTAATAATTGCAGAATTCTTATTAAACCATCAAGAATACGGATCCGGTTCTATTCATTAGGGTCTTTATCCAAGTTGAAATTGCAAATTTGCTAGTCTTGGGAAATTGGCATAGCTAGTCCGATAGGCTTAGCTAAAACAAAAAAAAAACAAAAAAATAGATCAATTCTACATTTGAAGTTTTCGATCGTTGAGTCAGTTTTTGGTGCCGGAAATTGATTTTCTATTGAATTGTAATTTTCGAGTAACTACCACATAATTCAATTATTTTAATAAGATTAAAGACAGTTTTATGACTTTATTAATGATACAATAAGTAAAATTTAATTACTCTAATGAGATAAAAATAATTTTATAAGTTTAGTGGTCCATAAACGCAGCAAATATCAATTTTACCGCGATCGAAACTATTCACATCTGTTAGTTGTAAAACTGTACAAAATTTATATTTTTTTTACATATAACATAAAAAAATATACATATAAATAAAAAATATATATATTTCGGCTATTATTTTGAAACCGGTGGTACGGCGTAAACGCTTTGTGCATTGGGTGATGGTTTAAACATATTCTTAAATTTCCTTTTGACTTTTATTTGTACGATACCTTTGTGTCACTTATTGTAGTTTCCATGCTTTTCCAATATCCTACTTTTACTTTTATTTGTATTTTAAAAATAATTGAAAAATATTCGTGGAATTTACATTCGATGCGTTCTAGCTAGCACTCTTCACCATATATGATAGGTGAAACGTCACACCTCTTGGCCTGCATTTTAAGGCACAAAATCTAAAACTAAAAATTCATAATTACTCATGT
Source organism: Nicotiana tabacum (assembly GCF_000715075.1). Taxonomy (NCBI): domain Eukaryota; kingdom Viridiplantae; phylum Streptophyta; class Magnoliopsida; order Solanales; family Solanaceae; genus Nicotiana; species Nicotiana tabacum. The sequence continues at coordinate 112,886,584 of NC_134091.1, read as the reverse complement.
AGTGCCTCAAAACTGATCGTTAATTTTTAATGTATGTATCATAATATTTGGAAGGCTCTATTAATTGTTAGAACTTGTTTACATATGGGATATACGAAAAAGGAAACTAAAAGTTCATAAGTACTCATGGGTTTCAAAAATGAATTAAGAGCCTGTTTGGAAAGCCACCTAGGAATTGGATTTGGGTGTAATTTGATATAATTACGTAGTTTGGTATGTTTATCTTGTGGAGTTCCACAGAGTGAGTCAATCCATCATACTTTCATCACTGGGGAGCTGGCTATTAAATTGTGGAAATTCTTTGGTATTCCTCTTGGTGTCCTATGGGTAATTTGATTATGGCATTTGCCAAACCGGTTGGGAGGGGAACCAGAAACTTTGCGGAAGCAAAAGCTGCCTACTTTGGGGTGAAATGGTGCATATCACATGGCTTTCTGGATTTTATTATGGAATGTGATTCTTTATTAATTGTTAATATGATAAAAGGCAATGCAAAATTGGTGTGGCAAATGCAGAAAACTATCATCGAGATTAGAAGAATTATTTTGCAGGCTAATTGTGTTATTCAACATTGCTATAGAGAGGCAAATGAAGTTGCCGATTGTGATGACCCAAAATATCATCGTTAAATTTAATAATTAATTTTGTGTTCTAAGACCTCAAAAAGTACTATTTATTATTTTTCGATTTGCGTGCGCAGTTCGTAAAATTTTTCACAAAGTTTTCAGGTGAAAAATGGATTAAATGTGAATTAGAGCTTTAAAACTCAACTAAGTTGACTTTGGTCAATATTTTGAGCAAAGGGACTCGGATCAGTGTTTTGACTGTTCCGGTAGGTTCGTATCGTGATTTGGGACTTAGACGTATGCCCGAAATCAAATTTCGAGGTCCCTAGCCCGAGATATAGAATTTTGATGAAAAATTAAAAGTTTAAGTTCAAATTATGTGCAAACGACCCCAGAATAGAATTTTGATGATTCCAACAGCTCCGTATGGTGATTTTGGACTTAGGAGCGTGATCGAAATTTTATTTGGAAATCTGTAGTGGAATTAGGCTTGAAATGCCAAAAGTTGATTTTTCGGGAAATTTGACCGGGGGGTTGACTTTTTGATATCGAGGTCGAAATCCGATTCTGGAAATTGAAATAGGTCTGTTATGTCATTTATGACTTGTGTGCAAAATTTGAAGTCATTCCAAATTGATTTGATGTGTTTCGGCATAAGATATAGAATTTGAAAGTTAAAAGTTCATAGATTTTGATTTGAGGTGCGATTCATTGTTTTGATGTTGTTTGATGTGGTTTGAAGCCTCGACTAAGTTTGTATTGTATTTTGGGACATGTTGGAATAATTGGTTAAGGTCTCGAGGGTCTCGGGTGGATTTCGGAAGGTAAACAGAATGGATTTCGGACAATGAGTGCTGGAAATTTCTGTTGCAGAAATTTCGCTAGAAATTGCTGATGCGTGGAGCCAATTTTGGAAGTTTATATATCACATTTTTAAAGGAATCAGAACATTTACAAAACATGAAAGTTGTAGTCGTTTGATTCTAGTTTCCAGAAAGTTAAACCATTCATTATTTGGACATATGTACAGAAAGGTATGATGGATTGAATGAAGGCTGGTAGAGCAGTTTCGCCAGAAATTTCGCCAGAAATTTCTGATGCGTGGAGCCAATTTTGAAAGCTTATATCTCGCAATTCATAAGGATTCGAAAACTTTTCAAAATATGAAAGTTGTAGTTGTTTGATTCTCGTTTCCAGAAAGTTTAACCATTCATTATTCGGACATTTGTACATAAAGTTATAATAGATTGAAGGAAGGCTGGTAGAGCAGTTTCTGGTGGGCTTTTAGTGACGGAAAATAGACTTTTAGTGACGGAAAATGGACTTTTAGTGACGGATGGGCAGAAACTTAAGGACCAAAAATGGTCATTTCCTTCATTTCGTTTTGGATTTTTGGAGCACGGTTCTTGAGCGAATTTTGGGCGATTTTCACGGGAAAACATTGGGGTAAGTGTTCCTTATCCTATATTGTTTATATTTCATGATTCCATACTCATTTACATCATGAATCTGTGAATTTATGGAAGAAAAATCAAGATTTTTGCAAAATCTTCCAAAAACGAAAATTTAAGATTAGGAGGTCGAGTTGTGATGGAGCAGTAAGCTCTTTATTGTGGAAAAATATTATTGTTGAATTATTTTGACATGAGCCGTGAGCTCTTTATTGTGGAAAAATATTATTGATGATTTATTTTGGCATGAGCCATGAGCTCTTTATTGTGAAAAAATATTGTTGTTGAATTATTTTGGCAAGTTAAATTATTTGAGCACTTGAGGTGCAAATTGTGATATATTATGATATTTATACACATGCGGTGGTATAAGGTCTGGGTATTGAAACGCATGCAGTGAGATAAGGTGGCTTGATATGCGTGGCTAGTAGAGGGAACTACTAGAAGTCATGTGGTGTGATAAGGATGGCTGAAACACGGGATGCTATTTCGGGAAAAATATTTTCTTTCAAATAAATTGTGAAGGCTCCCGCGGTGAGATAAGGAAATGACATATTGTGAATTTGTTTATGATTTGGGACTACGATGCGGTACCTCGGGAGTGCCCTTATTGATATTGATTTATGGCCGCAGTTGCCTTTGATTATTGTTGTGATTTTCTTCAAGTTGAAAAGAATTATGTTTTGTTTCCACGAGGTATTTATTTGCCATTATTTGATGTAATTAAATGTGACATACTACTTGATTCATTTTCATTATCATTTTATCTTATAATATTATTTAAATATTTTACCATGCCATTATTTATTCTCCAGTAGGGCCTGACCTGATCTCGTCACTACTCTACCGAGGTTAGGCTTGGCACTTACTGGGTACCGCTGTGGTGTACTCATACTACGCTTCTGCACATCTTTTTGTGCAGATCCAGGTATATCTTATCAGACCACGCATCAGTAAACTAGCTGTTCGAGGAGACTTCGAGGTATATCTGCTTGCGTCCGCAGACTACGGAGTCCCCTTCTATCATACTATGTTGTCTTCCTTATTTTCTTTAGACTCTGATGTATAGAGACATAGAGAATAAATTTTTAGAAGCTTGTGACTTATTTCTACCGAGTTTTGGGAGTTGAAATTGTTTGAATTGTAGTTTATTTATTTCTGATATTTATTATTATTCCGCATTGATAGGCTTACCTAGTCTTAGAGACTAGGTGCCATCACGACATCCTACGGAGGAAATTTGGGGTCGTGAGAAAGTTGGTATCAGAGCTCTAGGTTCATAGGTGTCATGAGTCACAAGAAGGTTTAGTAGAGTCTTGCGGATCGGTACGGAGATGTCTGTACTTATCTTCGAGAGGCTATGGAACTGTTAGAAAATATTCACTTCTTTGACTCCTTATCATGCGGCATTGATTTAGCTTGAAACATATATCTTATATTCCTTTGTATCCACTCGTGTATGACATTGCACACTCGGTATCAGTTGTGCGTCGATGGTTCGTGATGCCGTAGATGGACTATGAGGGAGCTAGAGATGCTCAAATATTGCCTCAACATGTGGTTCCGACTGAAGATGCTGGCGTATTGAGAGATCACCTAGTGAATCATGTGGGGGTGCAACGGACGTTGGCATATAGTTGATTTATACAAGCTGTGAAGGTTATTATTGTGGATCATCGAACGTTGTGACCTATGACTTCGCGCTGAGTGGGGGGAGTCCACTACCAATGGGTGGATTGCGTGGTCATGTATTATATCAGTTTTGGCATGAAATGTATATATGTGATACTGAAAGGTTCCCTAAAATTTACACATGTTTAAGTCTTGAGATTTTGTAGAGGATAAGGTTGGGACTTACGGTATGTCCGCCTCCTTAATAATCCTATATTTCAATACCAAAGGAGTTATAGAAACAACTCTAAATTTGTAAAAGGTCTACTGAGTGTGGACGTCACTGTTGCGGATTTTGGGGTGCTTCGGAGGAAGTACACTTGTTGACGATAGTCTGGACTATGTGGTTCGTGACAAGATTTGTCTGTATGGAGCTCTACTTTTGTGATCGTTGTGTATAAATAGGGGTAAGGGTTACCCTAAAGAAGAATCGAAGAGTATGTTAAGAAATTGGCCAACTCAACAGTGTTGAGTCAGCATAGCAAAAGAAGAAATTTGCCTTGGGAGAGATAATTCTCCACCAGTGTTCGTGGCAAGCCTATGAAGAAGGCAGACCAGCCAATGCAACACCGCCCACTTGGCTCAGTTCTCAGAAACGCTTTTGAAAGAGTTTGTTTCCCGGACTCTCCGTAATGCATGGCGCATAGGGTTTGAACGGTTGCGTCATGTCACCATTGACGGTGTCAGAATATGCCATCAAGTTCAATAAGTTAGCTTGTCATACTCCTACTTTGCTTCCTACAGCCAGAGGGCGAGTCCACAGACTCATTAAAGGACTCAATTATGATCGTAAAATTTTGTACGACTCGGGAGCTACAAGCTGATACTTCATTTATGCTAGTTGTACAAATTACCGTGATATTAGAATGTGTTCGAGGTGAGGAAAAAGGAAACTAAGTAGACCAAGATGTCTCGAGGTTCTGGGGGATTCAGTGGATTCTACTCTGCAAGTATAAATCATTATGGCGGGAGCTCGGGCAGTCGGCCAGCCCAGTCCGCACATCGGATTACTCGGGGTGCTCCAGTAAATTCTTTTAATGCACCATCGACATGAGTTCCTACAATGGTTATTCCAGTTATCTGGCACAGACACAATATGAGCAGCCTAACCCGTAAAGGGGTTGTTATGAATACGGTGATACTAGGCACATCATGAGAAAATTGTCCCAAACTTGGGAGAGACTTATTTCATCAAAGCACTTAGGCTACGTGCCCCATTGCAGTTACTACATCATCCACACGACCAGTTAGGGGTGGAGGATAGACGAGTAGAAGGCGTCCTAGAGGTGGAGACCCAGTCGTTGATATATTTGTTTTATTGTATGGCCGAGGTCGCTAAATCAGTTGGTGTCGTTACAGGTACGACCTTGATATAATATAAAGGAATAATTTCCTTAACTTGATTCGGTTCTGAGTATCGAGATGAGTCCTCCGATTGTGCTCCACTTATGAGTGAGTTTCATAATTCTCTAATCTACTTATGTGTTTACTCCTGTTGGGAGATTCCATGGAGAAAACTACGCTTATAATTCCATGTTGGTCACTAATAAGACCTGTGAGGCTAAATGTGATTTTCTGTTACTCATTTCGGTAAGTTTTGATTTAATCTACGGATAATTAATTACAAATTGTGAATTATATTCCCTACCGGTGTGGGGTTCATTATGTGTTGTGAATTTCTTTTTCAACAGAAATTATTTAGAAGGAGCAAATGAAAAGTTTCAATTGGCACGATGTGTATATTACTTGTGATTCAGAACTGAGGACGATATCCTCACATTTTTATATAAATTGATATGCTTAAATCGGAATACGAGCTGCGGTGGAAGTTATATAAGGACGAGATCCTTATGAGGAAAATTTTTGTGTTTAAGTTCTCCCTTGTGAAATTAAATTTGTACTATAGTACTAATAAGGAGTCATTCCTGTTAGGCTTATTTGAAAATTCTATATGAAATTCTCTGTGCATACTTGCCAATTTTGTGTTGTAATTATTGAGTTTTAACCTACGAGGTAGGTTCCCGCCTAGGTGACGTTAAATGTGACTCATTAATTCAGGTAAATAATTATGAGGTCTTCATGCCTCGTATCTCATTATTAGTATTGTGAAAGTTTAAAACGAGATTTTTGTTAACATGAAGTTAATTGACGATTTTGTAATTGATTATGAACAACTATTAAGAATAGATTGACCCAGAAGGGTGATCCGTTCATATGGGCCGAGGAATGTGAGGAGAGCTTCCAAAAGATCAAGACAGCTTTGACTACAGCCCCAATGTTGGTATTACCTATAGGTTCAGGGTCTTATATTGTTTATTGTGATGCGTCGCGTATTGACCTCGGTGCAGTGTTGATGCAAGACGGTAGGGTGATTGCCTACGCGTCCAGACAAATAAAGGTGCATGAGAAGAATTATCTTGTACACAACCTTGAGTTAGCAGCTATTGTTCATGACTTAAAGATTTGGCGGCATTATTTGTATGGTGTCTATTGCGAGGTCTACACCGATCACCGAAGTCTACAACATCTGTTTAAATAGAAGGATCTTAATTTGCGGCATCGGAGATGGTTGGAGTTCTTTAAGGATTATGATATCACCATTCTCTATCATCTTGGGACGGCCAATGTAGTGGTTGATGCCTTGAGTCGTAAGGTAGAGAGTTTGGGCAGCTTAGCATATTTACCGGTAGCAGAGAGGCCTTTGGCCTTGGATGTTCAGGCCTTGGCCAACCAGTTTGTCAGATTGGATATTTCTGAGTCGAGTCGAGTTTTGGCATGTGTGGTTTCTCAGTCTTCTCTTTATGACCGTATCAGGAAACGTTAGTATGATGACCCCCATCTGCTTGTCCTTAAGGACACATTTCAGCACGGCGATGCCAAGGAAGTCACTATTGGAGATGAAGATGTATTACGGATGCAGGGCAGGCTATGTGTGCCAAATGTAGATGGTTTGCACGACTTGATTTTCCAGGAGGCTCACAGTTCGCGGTACTCCATTCATCGGGGTGCTGCAAAGATGTATCAAGACTTGAGACAACACTATTGGTGGAGGTGGATGAAGAAAGACATAGTGCAATATGTAGCTCGGTGCCTAAATTGTCAGCAGGTGAAATATGAGCATCAAAGACCGGGTGGATTGCTTCAGAAGTTGGAAATTCCAGAATGGAAATTAGAGCGGATCACTATGGATTTCATTGTTAGGCTCCCACAGACTCGGAGGAAGTTCGATGCAGTTTGGGTGATTGTGGATAGATTGACCAAGTCAGCTCATTTCATTCCTGTGATTACTACTTACTCTTCAGAGCAGCTGGCTCAGGTTTATATTAGCGAGATTGTCAGAATTCACGGTGTACCAGTATCTATCATCTCTGACCGGGGTACACAGTTTACCTCACGGTTTTGGAGGGCTGTACATCGAGAGTTGGGTACTCATGTGGAGTTGAGTACAACATTTCACCCTCAGACGGACGGGCAGTTCGAACTCACTATTCAGATACTGGAGGATATGCTTCGTGCGTGTGTGATAGATTTTGGGGGTGCTTGGGATCAGTTCTTACCACTTGTGGAGTTTGCTTACAACAACAGTTGCCAGTCAAGCATTTAGATGGCTCCGTACGAGGCCTTGTATGGTAGGCAGTGTCGGTCCCTAGTGGGTTGGTTCGAACCGGGCGAGGCTAGGCTATTGGGTACAGACTTGGTTCAGGATGCCATGGAAAAGGTTAAGTTGATTCAGGATTGACTTCGTACAGCCCAATCTAGACAGAAGAGTTATGCGAATCAGAAGGTTCGTGATGTTGCATTCATGGTTGGTGAGCGGGTATTGCTCCAGGTTTTGCCTATGAAGGGTGTGATGAGGTTCGGGAAGAAGGACAAGTTGAGCCATAGGTATATTGGGCCTTTTGAGATTCTTGAGAAAGTTGGAGAGGTGGCTTACAAACTTGAACTACCACCTAGTCTCTATGCGGTTCATCTGGTATTCCATGTTTCCATGCTTCGAAAATATCACGGTGATCCATCTCATGTGTTAGACTTCAGTTCGGTTCAGTTGGACAAGGATCTATCTTATGTTGAGGAACCAATGGCTATTTTGGATAGGCATGTTCGAAAGTTGAGGTCAAAGAACATTGCTTCCCTGAAGGTTCAGTGGAGGGGTCATCCGGTCGAGGAGGCGACTTGGGAGACCGAGCATAATATGCGCAGCTGTTATCCACACTTATTCACCAGATTAGGTACTTTTTCTAACTCCGTTCGAGGACGAACGTTTGTTTTAGAGGGGGAGAATGTGATGACCCAAAATATCATCTTTAAATTTAATAATTAATTTTGTGTTCTAAGACCTTGAAAAGAACTATTTATCATTCCTCGACTTGCATGCGCAGTTCGTAAAATTTTCGAGAAAGGTTTCAGGTGAAAAATGGATTAAATGTGAATTAGAGCTTTAAAACTCAACTGAGTTGACTTTGGTCAACATTTTGAGCAAACAGACTCGGATCAGTATTTTGACAGTTCCAGTAGGTCAGATCGTGATTTGGGACTTAGGCGTATGCCCGGAATCAAATTCCGAGGTCCCTAGCCCGAGATATAGAATTTTGATGAAAAATAAAAAGTTTAAGTTTAAATAGTGACCGAATGTCAAATTATGTAGAATAGAATTTTGATGATTCCAACAGCTCCGTATGGTGATTTTGGACTTAGGAGCGTGATCGAAATGTTATTTGGAAATCCGTAGTGGAATTAGGCTTGAAATGCCAAAAGTTGATTTTTTGGGAAGTTTGACCGGGGGGTTGACTTTTTGATATCGAGGTCGGAATCCGATTCTGGAAATTGAAATAGGTCTGTTATGTCATTTATGACTTGTGTGCAAAATTTGAAGTCATTCTGAATTGATTTGATGTGTTTCGGCACAAGATATAGAATTTGAAAGTTCAAAGTTCATAGATTTTGATTTGAGGTGCGATTCATTGTTTTGATGTTGTTTGATGTGGTTTGAAGCCTCGACTAAGTTTGTATGGTATTTTGGGATATGTTGGAATAATTGGTTAAGGTCCCGAGGATCTCGGGTGGATTTCGGAAGGTAAACGGAATGGATTTCGGACAAAGAGTGCTGGAAATTTTTGTTGCAAAACATTTGTTTCTCGTTTCCAGAAAGTTAAACCATTCATTATTTGGACATTTGTACAGAAAGGTATGATGGATTGAATGAAGGCTGGTAGAGCAGTTTTGCCATAAACTTCGCCGTGGAGCCGACTTTAGAAGCTTATATCTCGCAATTCATAAGGATTCGGAAATTTTTCAAAACATGAAAGTTGTAGTCGTTTGATTCTAGTTTCCAGAAGGTTTAACCATTCATCATTTAGACATTTGTACATAAAGTTATGATCGATTGAAGGAAGGTTGGTAGAGCACTTTCTGGTGGACTTTAAATGACGGAAAATGGACTTTTAGTGACGGATGGGCAGAAACTTAAGGACCAAAAATGGTCATTTCCTTCATTTCGTTTTGGATTTTTGGAACACGGTTCTTGGGCGATTTTTACGGAAAAACATTGGGGTAAGTGTTCCTTATCCTATATTATTTATATTTCATGATTCCATACTCATTTACATCATGAATCTGTGAATTTATGGAAGAAAAATTAAGATTTTTGCAAAATCTTCCAAAAACGAAAATTTAAGATTTAGAAGTCGAGTTGTTATCGAAAGTTGATAAAATTGGTATGGGTGGACTCGTAATTGAATGGGTTGTCAGATTTTGTAAGTTTCGCCGGATTCCGAGATGTGGGCCCCACGGGCAAATTTTGAGCTAATTTCGGATTTTATTTGAAAATGTAATATTTTCTTATGAAATTGATTACTATAATTTTTGTTGACTGTATCGAATTAATTATGACTAGATACGAGTCGATCGGAGTCGGAAAAATCGAGAAAAAAGCATAATACTTGGTTAAATTGGAGCAAGTCGAGGTAAGTGACTTGTCTAACCTTGTGTGGGGGAAATTTCCCCTAGGATTGGTATTGATGTGATTATTGAAATGTGTTGAAAGTCGTGTGCACGAGGTGACGAGTGTGTACACGGGCTAAATTGCGAAAGATTATATTTTAAATTGTGTAGATCATTGTTGCGCATTAATTTAATTATTTTATTTTGTTATATTCTTCATTATTGATTTAATGTTTATATTTTTAAATTTTCTTGACCTTTTTCTGCTAATTATTTTATCTGTTTAGTTGGAACTTGGTTTCTTTTATTCTGTGCATTATTTGAAGGTTGATTTTTTTTAAATTAAATATTATTAATATGAAGTATTTGACATTTTTAAACTTGATATTGAAGCAACATATTAAAGATTTTAAAATATTATTTTCCTGAATTATTTACTCCTGAATATTTTTGTAAGATTTTCGTACACATTGTGATGGAGCAGTGAGCTCTTTATTGTGAAAAAATATTATTGATGATTTATTTTGGCATGAGCCGTGAGCTCTTTATTGTGAAAAAATATTGTTGTTGAATTATTTTGGCAAGTTAAATTATTTGAGCACTTGAGGTGCAAATTGTGATATATTGTGATATTTATACGTATGCGGTGGTATAAGGTATGGGTATTGAAACGCATGCGGTGAGATAAGGGTGGCTTGATATGCGTGGCTAGTAGGGGGAACTAGTAGAAGTCATGCGGTATGATAAGGATGGCTGAAACGCGAGATGCTATTTCGGAAAAAATATTTTCTTTCAAATAAATTGTGAAGGCTCCCGCAGTGAGATAAAAAAAATGAGATATTGTGAATTTGTTTATGATTTGGGACTACGATGCGGTACCTCGGGAGTGCCCTTGTTGATATTGATTTATGGACGCATTTGCCTTTGATTATTGTTGTGATTTTCTTAAAGTTGGAAAGAATTCTGTTTTGTTTCCACGATGTATTTATTTTTCATTATTTGATGTAATTAAATGTGATATACTACTTGATTCATTTTCATTGTCATTTTATCTTATAATATTGTTTAAATATTTTACCATGCCATTATTTATTCTCCAGTAGGGCCTGACCTGACCTCGTCACTACTCTACCGAGGTTAGGCTTGGCACTTACTGGGTACCACTGTGGTGTACTCATACTACGCTTCTGCACATCATTTTGTGCAGATCCAGGTAAATCTTATTAGACCACGCATCAGTGAACTAGCTGTACGAGGAGACTTCGAGGTATATCTGTCAGCGTCCGCAGACTCCGGAGTCCCCTTCTATCTTACTATGTTGTCTTCCTTATTTGCTTTAGACTCTGATGTATAGAGACATAGAGATTAAATTCTTAGAAGCTTGTGACTTATTTCTACCGGGTTTTGAGAGTTGAAATTATTTGAATTATAGTTTATTTATTTCAAATATTTATTATCATTCCGCATTAATATGTTTACCTAGTTTTAGAAATTAGGTGCCATCACGATATCCTACGGAGGGAATTTGGGGTCGTGACACCGATGACATTGCCAAATACAGTATTGAAGACATGGAAGCGGTTTTCTATGATCTTAAAGATCTTCCTAGAAATGCGATATGCCCTTATGTTCTTGATAAAGCTCAAGTTGCGTCAATTAGACATAGACAAAGGAAAAGCCTCTTTGAGTAATCCGGTATTTTTTGTTGTATCTATCTTAAATTACAAGACAATGTATAGCAGGATATACTTTTCCTTATCTCTACTATGTTGTCCATTTGTAATCAGTTGCATTTGCGGGAGGTTTTGGCCAGTGCCACCTAAAGGCGTGAATTATATATAAAATAAAATAAAAGTAATTACTTGGTCATCATGGAATTGAGTGTAATTGGAGAAGTGTAATTATACTCTCCAATTTTCGAAAAGAGGTGAGAATTGGTGGTAATCAGGGACGAAGCTATGTTGTCCCAAGGGTGGTCAATATTACGTATATATTTTCTTGTTAAGGTATGATCCACTACGTATAAGGTAAAATATTACTTGTTATTGATTAAAAATAGACTTTGAACACCCTTGCATATCCCACTGGCAAAGGGTGTTTTAAAATTTGAACACCCTTATTGAATTTTCTGGCTTCGCCACTAGTGGTAATTACACTGTGTAATTACAAGGTTACCTTTTAATTTCTTTTCCAATTGTTTTTATTTTAATTTATTTTCATTATAACTTTTTATTTCCATTATTTTAATTTCTTTTTATTTTAATTTTAATTTTTAATTTTTAAATATATTTTCTTTGTACATTATTTATCTTTTGTTTCTCTACCTTTACTTCTTGTGATTTCATGTAATTGCTTGTATATTTTATTTCTTATTTGTTTTATTTTTTTAATTTAGCGTAACTGCGTTATTATTCTAGTTTTTGAAACTACACCTCATAATATTAGAAATAATGAGTCGTTAACAAACTTGGCATATAATGAGTAATGTCATTAAAGTAGAACTTCATTCTTGAATGAGGTTACAAACTTATTATATTTCTTAATCTTATTAGAACTTATTTTTATTATGTTGGAACTTGACATATGCTAAACTATTATTTTTTGTTTTTGAATTTTAAATTTGTGTTATATTTATAGTTCCACGTTACTTGTTTAAGTTGTATTGGCTTGTTATTTCACATTGCATGTTGTTTATTTTTTAGTTAGAATTGATAGATTAGTTTTGTCAAACATTTAAATAATGTTATGACATTGTATTTAAAAATATTAATTTATTTTATCAAACATGCATTCCATGATGTTCTTACAAGACGTATATTTTTAGTTTTTATAATTTATTAAACTAAATATTATTAATTTGAAAAATATATACCAATTATTTTTACAATATTAGTTATAAATATATGATTACTAATTAATTTATATTCAAGAAAAAATATGCATCTTAAATACCAAATCTAATATCATTTATATTTATATAAAAACATTTATAGGCATATATTTGTTATATTAACTTTTAAGTTTTGATAATTACTTTATTTAAAATTTAATCTAATTGTGTAATTACACTTGTGCAACCAAACAATATATTTATAATTATACTATAATTATATTATGACAAACAAACATGTCATCGTAATTACAATACTCTGTAATTACTAGGCTGTGTAATTACTAGCCTAGTAATTACACCAATTCCAATTACCTAGTGGCTTTCCAAACAAATCCTAAAGTAATAAAAATACATTTTACACGACGAAATACTCGGGGTCTCATCTAGTACTATTTCTGTCCCAATTTATGTGGGAGTATTTGACGAGCATGAAATTTAAAAAAGAAAAAAGAAACACTGTTGAAACTTGTCGTATAAAATAAACTATAAATATTTGTATGACAATATATTATTTTATATAAAGTAACATTAGCATTTTAAAGTTAATAATATTAAATATAGAATAGTATTATTCTTTTCAAAATTGACTAAAAAGTCACATAAATCAAAACGGAGGGATACATGGGAATATATTATGAACTCAGCCTTCGCTTGGTCAACAGATTATGACGCAGCACTTGATGCATTTATTTTACGGTGACAACAATTAAGTGTAATTGTAAAGTCATACATTTGTTAGATATATTAATTGAGGGTGGACCCAAGGCTATCTATAGAAGCGGCAGCAACGTAAGGGACATATTTAGGCCTTTTAATTGAGGTAACTAATACTGTCACGATTCAGTTCCACCTATAGGTCGTGATGGCGCCCAACACTATAATTAGGCAAACCAACTAATAAATTAAATATATATCGATAAAATTTAAATCCAAAAAAATATAAATAGCAAATTCTACCAATGTGTGTGCCAAGATCTGGTGTCAAAAGTGTATGAGCATCTAGTAGATTATACAAAACCTCAAATAATGTCTGAAATAAAAATAGACAGAATGAAAAATACAAGGAGAGACACTAGTAGCTGTAGAACGACTCAGAAAGGCAGCTCACCACTATGCCCCTGGATAACGTGGGTGTAAGACGATAGGTCCCCCACTAGTACTTGCATCAGGTCCTGCACAAAAAGTGCAGCAAGTGTAGTATGAGTACGTAAACAACATGTACCCAGTAAGTATCAAGCCTAATCTCGAAGTGGTAGAGACGAGATGACCAACTTTGACACTCACTATGGGTCAATAATAATAACTGAAATACAACTAGAATATCTAAATAAGCATGATTCCCAGAATTTACAATAATTTATTTAACCAGCGAAAATAATCATATTCCTTCAAATGCAACAATTCTCAATATATTAACTAATTTTCTTAAATTCAAATAATTTCCAATTTATCAATTAATCTCATTTACAGGAATAACAATTAATTCCTTAACAAACATGAATAATAATTCATTAAATATCAAGGATTCTCCAATTTATCAATTAGTTTCGCAAGCTTGAAATAATTATTAAAGTATCGTATAATTATTATTATTAAGCACGATTTCTGCCGAGGTCGTTTGGCCCGATCCAGAGTTGCGTGTACACTACCGAGGGACGTGCGGCGCGATCCATAGATGCATCTATCCTGTCGAGGCGTTCACCCGCTCCACAAGAAAGGAGGACATTTTTTTATGTACCTCCGGAAAGAGAGTATATTCATTGCAAGATAAATTCGGGAGGAAGAACAATTTCTCTTAACAATTAATTAATTTTAAACAGAAAATCAAGCATATGAGATTCTCATCCTTTAATATCTTTATCTGAAAATTCACAATATATTCATATATATCGATTAATATTAATTAAACAAGGAATACAATGTACATATGAGTAAAATGATTGGCAATCGAGGCGCAAGTTAAAATCATAAACAAGTAGTACACCATTTATTCTTGAAATACTTTTCCCCAAAAGGGGTAATACACAATTTTCACTCACGAATATGTAAAAATGCAAAACACATTGAAAATACTTACAAAGCATAGCATTAGTTAAAACAGCCACATATGGGCACGACTTGAGTATATAAGCTTTTAGGCACTTCTATTTTCGAAGTCATTTTAAAACAGTTGAATCAAGGCTTGTTTCTTAACCTCTCTCACATCATTTAATTTCTTTGTCACCACTAGCCACAACTTTCATTCTTTGCAAGTTGGTCACACTCTATATCCCCAATTCACTTATTTTATTTTCAAGTATCTTTATATATTATCAACAACAAGACATTTCCAATCAAGACTTTAGGTACACATATGAGTAATTAAGAGTCTTAAGAATATCGAGTTTTTCTCACACAATTTGGCATACTAGCTTTCATTTGAAACACGACCCAAAGACATAACATTTTAATACACAACTCATAATTTGAACATATATCTTTCGACATAAGGCTCATTCGGAACAGTCAAGTTTATAAGGAATAACTCGGAACATAGGAATTAGGAACTTGAGCCTACCATGCTTGAAACTTACGGGAACATCATAGAATTTATTTCTAAAAGAGTAGTTTAGCCAACATACCTTGATGGAGCTCTTTAGTGCTACTAAAACCTCCCACTACTTTTACAACTTCAATCTACATCAACTTAATTCAATTGGACCAATATTAGTAATAAATTCCATAATTTAGGCCATTTAGGCATTTTATCAAACACCTAGTAGGCATGAATCTCTACACTTCTTAACCATAGAATTAATTCATCCAACTACTACCATTTACCAATAATTTATTCCACTATCATTCTTAAACAATTCATAACTTCCAACATCACATACGTGACCATCCATCCACACCCAACCAATAAACTTCCATCAAATAATCACCTTTCAATCTCTACAATGATTATGTATTTAAATTGGGAACTTATGGCTTCCAATAATCATACAATAAGTTTCAATACTTAATTCATACTCATATTGCCATAATATATCCATACATGTAAGTCTAAGGGTGTAGGATTACCTTTTTGAAGAAATCTTGCAAAACTCTCCTTTGAGTTCTTGAAAATATTTCTTGAAGATCTAAGTATTTTATGTGTATATTTCATCAATACTAGTGTAGAAATAATGGAATTTCACACCAAGATAATGGGGATTGCTTACCTTGAATAAGAGGGGAGTTGGTGGTCTTGAGAGAGTGGAGAAGAGCTCCAAAATTCGACCAAATTAAATGGGAAAAATGAACCCCGAAATTTTATTTATAGGCCCAGATTTCTGGGTTTCGGATGCTGTCCCGGATGCTATGGCAGAACTTCACTACCATCTCTTCTTTCGGATGCGGCTGCAGATGTTTCGCATCCGCAGTTAACTCCTCTACCAGCCTTTGGTAATGTGGCCATAACTTCTTGTAGAAATGTCCAAATGACGCACGGTTTGATGCGTTGGAAACTAGAATGATATGAATTTAATTTGATAGGTATATCACCATCTACGACTTTATATTGTGGGAGTTCTAATTGTTTGAAGGCGGGTCTTGCGCTAATAGAAACATCCATTCCACTTAATGTACCCAACTTGTTCCACACAAGTTCTTGCCATTCACAAAACTTCTTAGTATATTCCAACACACCTTAAACATATATTTTCATTTCAAAATAATGTGGTTCTATCCCATGGGTCTCCTTTTGTTACACCCCATATTTTCGTAAGTGAGAGTACGTCGTAAGTCAATTGATGTAAGCTCAAAAAGGATGAAATCTTTCTACAAGGCTAAGGAAGGTTTATCGAAGTGTTAAGTAAGTTAGGACGAATGAAAATTATTAATCATGATTTAAATAAGTCTAAAGTAATAATATGACTATATATGATGTTTGGATATAAAATATAAAGTTTGGAAAAAATCGGATTTAACTTACGGAAAAATCGAGTTAAGAATTGCCTTGTAACGAGCCGTTTTGAGAAATTAAATTCGTAAGCTTTATGATGTAATTTTGGGGCATAGATCATACCACAATGAAGGTATTGGAAACTAGTTTTCAACGCTCCAAATCATTTAATCATAAGACACCAGGGTAGAGAAATATGAATTTTTAAAATAGGGTCGCCAAGTCACGTCGTCGCACTTCGGAGAAACTGGCAGGTTTATAGGCCAGGTTTCGACATTATTTTTTCCCAATATATTGAGAGTTACAGGGATATTTTTATATATAATTAATAACCCCATGTGTCTAGTTTCTAATGCTGAAAACCGTTTGTCAATACGATATCGGAGTAGAAAGATACAAGTGTCCGAAGTTGCACTACTTAAGCTGCCAAGCAAGCAACTTACCCACCTGCTTGAAGAATTAAGGCGGTGGGCTTATAAGTGGTCTTATCCCCTTATATCTCGCCAAAATACAGAGATTACTTACACCAAAACACTCTCAACATCTCCAAGAACTGGTCCAAGAAATTCCAAGCAAGATCAACATCCCTTTCACAAAATCAAGAAGCGATAACATTAGAATGATCCCTACGACGTAAGTATCATTATACCGCCTCTCTTTTTCTTTATAGTTTGAGTTTTGGAAGGTACTTCATGGTTAAGAAAACACATAATTTCTGTATTTAAGCTGTTAAATATCAAGGAAGGTTGATAAATTCTTTTTCTAATAATTAGAACTCACGGGACGGTGATCGGAAGCCGTGAGTTTGATTTATTTCACTTTTACTGGACTGTTTTGTAGTCCACTCGTGTTGGCCTATTGTTCTACTGATTTATGGAGTTTGGAAGAATAAAATGGCATGGAGAAATTCCATATGTGGTAGGGTAGTGGGTTGGTCGCTCGTCGTTGAAATTTCAAGCTAATTGATAACTTGTGGATTGGGTGTGTTATGGTATATTTGGGGTTTTAGCTAATTGATAACCCGTTTTAGCTGAGGAGAAATATTTATCAAGGAATTGTCCGGTCATCTCCTCCCAAGTTCTAATTGATCCTTTGAGCAAGCTTCGAAGCCACTGTTTTGCATCATCTTTAAGAGAAAAGGAGAATGCCATTAAATACAATGTATCTTGTGATACCCAATTGTATAGAAAGGTGTTCATAATCTCCTTGAAGTCCATTATATGTATGTTTGGATCTTTATTTGGCTTCCCTCTGAATACAGAGCAATTCTGAAGGGTTTGAAGCAGCCCTTGCTTCAATTTCAATTTCTTTTCTACAATTGAGGGTGGTCTAATACTTGATAATCCTTGATTATATACCGGTCTACCATACTCGCCAAAGCGATCTCCCAGACCCGCGAGCTATATTTCCGAACTGGTCTGCATCCAAGGGTTAATTTTGAGCAATTCTCTGACCCCTCTCTTCTTCGTACATAATTTGTGCATCTCTAATAGTTGTTTCCTCAGCATCTCATTCAGCTTGTTCTCTTAGCTGGGTTGCTTCTCGCGCAGCCAAATCTACATTATCCTCACCGTTTCCAGCCATAAATTCTTTGGTTGAGGATTGCCCAACCTTTTCTGATGTCTCAGTGAGATTTCTTTCCTTCCTCTATTGTCGCATTTGTTTTTCAATTTTTGGCTCGTATGGTAGCACTTCCTTCGTAGAAGTTTGAGTCATGCACCAATCTTAACCTGTAACATGCGCATAGTCAAAGAACACCAAACATAAAAAGAGAAAAATAAAATAAAAAGAAAAAATTCCTAAATTAGCACTACAAGCTGCTTCAAACACTATTGATTGCCCATCCTCGACAACAGTGCCACAAAACACACACTTAAATTCTGCTCTCTAATCAAATATAGTATAGTACATTATACTATCGTATGCACAGGGATTGAATTTAAAAAATATTCTCGTAGTTTCAGGATTGGTTGATATCCAAGATGATCAACAGTTGAGATTTATAAGATGTGTAACTGAAATTAACTAAGAATCTAAAGTTATTGACTAATGACAATCGAAACAAGGAATAAGCAAAGAAGGTTTTTAATAGGAGAAGATAGGATTTTGATATGATAGGTGCAATATAATTGTTCAGGATCTAACTCTAGATAATTCACTTCTAATGTTCAAGTGAGTCTCTCGAATTCACTCAATTATTAGTTCAAACGTTCTGCAAAAACTCCTCTCTCGATTAAGTCTTAACTTTACAAGATGAACCAATTTAAGCACGTGAAGATATGCAAGAATGCGTAGTGGATTGGTCTTTATGAAAATCTCTTTCGACTATACTCCTAACTAGGTTTAATCAATGATTCAACTAGTCTCTTTCGATTAGTTAGCAGAATCTATGAACTCAACCAACAATATAATGCAAAGATATCACAAGTTATGCCTCTCTTGATTACATGAACAAGTGAATATAGATGCAACAGTTAATTCATCCAAAAACTCTTCAATACATAAAAGTAGAGTTATAATCCACAAACAATCATCAATATACCAAATCCATCAAATCCTAAAGAGAACTACTCCATATATATGGAGCAATTCATCACAAATAAAATTAAAGTATAGAAAAACATAAATTCGATCCAAACTAGGGTCTTGAGTGAGGAAGGAATGATGAAATCCTTGTGCTTGTGTCTTTCCAACTCCTCCTTAGCCCCCTTAGGTCTAAAATATGTCAAACAAGTCCATAAAATAATATTTTCCCATGTATTTATACCAAGTATGGTCGGCCCCAGACGAAATAACCTTCTCCTAGCCGAAATAGAAAAATAACTCTGTAAAACTTGCACAGCGCGCCACATGGGGCGACACACCATGCGGGCATTCGTGGGGAAATCCAGAGAGCTAATTTACTCAGACTTGGTCCTCGATCCCCGAACACGATCCCGACTTAATCCCATGAGCTTTTACTCAAACTTCAAATCTTCAAATAGCTCGAATTCATTCCACAACTTCTACATAACTCGAAATCACTCCTACAAGGCATAAAATACATAATAAGTGCAAAAAACTATCAATTAAAGCTCAAACATGAATAAAGTGCAATGAATTAGAGTGCAATAAGCGACTAAAACACACAATTATAGCCTGCCATCACACACTTTCATTTCTTTATTTTCAAGGATCATTACTATGAACATCAACATATAGAATATTTCGAAAATCATAACTTTAAGTTCATTAGTAAAGAAGGCGTTAAACACAATGGATTTCTTTTCAAAGAATGGAGAAAAATGACTAGCAATCGAAGCACAAGTTAAAATCATAAACGGGCGATACACCATTTATTCTTGAAATAATTTTCCAAAAGGGAAATACATAGTTTTAACTCATGAGTATGTAAGAAATCAAAACACATTGGAAATACTTACAAAGGAGAGCATGGTAATTTATGATTAAAACATGGATTCAATTCATATGCATTAGTTACAACAACCATATTTGAACATTTTCCCACAAAAGAGGAGCATAATAGGATAGGATCAATTCGAACGCGACTCGAGTACATAAGCATTTAGGAAAATCAATTTTGGAATCAATTTGGAGAAGTTGGAATTAGAGTTTGAGCAAACCATATTTATAACTTACAACGAACTCGTTGATTCCGATTATAGAAAGGGAGTTTAGCCAACCTACCGCAATTAAGATTTTCCTTAGAGTTACTACAACGTCCCACATTCCTAGCAACTAGAATCTATAGAAACATAACCAAATATAACCATAGTCAGGAAGGTGTTCTTAGATTTAACCCATTCTGATATTTCATCAAACACTTAATATGTGAAATTGATTACAAGGTCCCATAATAGAAATTTTTCTACCCTCACCGTTAGTTTTCAAGCATCCAACCAATATACAATATCTCTACAACACCCATCAACCAACATTAGTCACATGCATGCCCAACCATTTGCCTTAAACTCACCAAAATCACATCTCCTAGTCTTCACATACTCCCAAATTCGAGATTAAGGGCTTATGGCTTCCGGCCACCATCCCACAATCCCCACCATGATAAAATACTACTTAAACCCATTTTTAAACATTTCATTAAATCTAGGGATGAAGTCTTACATTGTAAGTAGAAGGTCTTGTGAGTTTCCCTCTTGAATTCTCAAGGTTTGAGCAAGAATTGGAGAGTATAATTTGATAGAGTTTCTCTCTCTCTCTCTCTCTCTCTCTCTCTCTCTCTCTCTCTCTCTCTCTCTCTCTCTCTCTCTCTAAATTGATAACCTCACTCTATAACATCAAATTATATCTTATAAAATGACCCCCTAAGGCCTTATATCAAAATAGGGTTGGATAAAAAAATTTCCAAAAATAACCCCTCGATGTCAATTATGTGGTGCAATTCCATGGTAGCAGAACAGATATGTGGCCAGCAGAATGGCCACAAAATGGTATGTCAATTCTGAAATGCAATTATGCGGTAGAAGAATGGTTATGCGGCTAGCAGAATTGCCACAAAATGGGTTTCAAATTTTGGGTTGGGTCTGGTCAATTTCGCGATGCAATTTAGCAGTAGCAGAATGGTTATGTTGCGAGTAGAATGGCCACAAAATGGGTTTCAAATTTGAGTTGCTTTTGATTCATTCCGTGGTGATTCTGTGGTCAGCAAAAAAGATCTGCTATAGCATAATGGACAACAGAATTGTCGTTTTCTATAAATTCTTCTACCAACTCCATGATGCATTGCACAATCCAAAAATCCATGTTGTAGCAGATTAGCTTACCTTGGAACCATAAAAGTTTAAATTCTTGGCGAACTTTTACGGGGCCTTATAGTTGCACGCCGCAACAGATTGTTATTTGGATCGGGTTTTATGCCACATTAGGTCATATTTACTATTGATTAGCGCTTGGGCCAGTATTCGCCCCTCCGGAGTCTGATATTATAGTGAGCGCAAGCAAAGTGATATACACATGATTTATGAGGGGATTTTGAGCCAGGCACTCGTACAGTGCTGAGTAATTGTGTGTGTGATGGTGAGGGGCATTTGAGCCAGGCAACCTAAGTGTGCTGAGAGTGAGTGTACTTGATGATTTCATTGGGACATTATTGACTCGACATGTATATTTGACATATAGGCATAGAGATATATTTTACTTATGTTAGATGGCAACATTGTGTTATTGACTTGACATGTATACTTGACATTGCGATGACCCGATAGGTCATTTTGAGTCTTAGCGCTTGATCTGAGTTTCGAAACCTCTGTTAGCTTCGTTTGATATTGAAAAGCTTTTATGTAAAAATTTGAAGAAAACATTATTTTTGGCTTTAAAATAACTTGAGTTGATCATGGTCAATATTTTGTGAAAACGATCGTGAATCTGTATTTTAACGATTTTGGTAGGTCTGTATCGTGGTTTTGGACTTGAGTGTATTCCCGAAATTGAAATTGGAGCTCCCTAAATTGATTTGACTCATTTTGCCATACGAGTATTGTGAAAGTTTGTAAATTTCCTAAGTTTGGCCATAAATAGACTTCATAGCTAACGAGTTCATATTTTGATGCTGAAACTTGGAATAGGTTTGCATCGCTATTTGAAACTTGTCTAGAAAATTTGGTGCAATTCGGAATTTAGCTGACAAGATTAGGACATTTGGATGTGATTCTAGTTGTTCTTGAGTTTACTTAGAAATTTCATTAGTTTTGATGGTTGATTTGTAGATTTAGATGTTATTTTAGTAATTTGATCATGCGAGCAAGTTTGTATGATGTTATTACACTTGTGTGCATATTTAATTTGGAGCCCGAAGGGCTCGGGTGAGTTTCAGACGTGTTTCAGATGAGCTTGGCTAGTGCTAGGACTGGTGGTGCAATACCAGTTCTGGTGCTCTGTTGCAGATCTCACATTTGCTAGGTCTGGCTCGCAATTGCGAGCCTCGCTTTTGCGAAGAATCGTTCGTATTTTGCATGGGCTGGGCTAGGGGAATCTCGCATTTACGAGAATTTTGTTCGCTTTTGCGAACTGTGGCCTTTCATTTTTGCGAAGGAAGTGGTCGCAATTGCGATCAGTGACCACTTGAGTCCACTTCCCATTTGCAAAGTTCCTGACCGCATTTGCGATGGTGGAGTTTCGCATTTGCTATCTTTTCGTTGCATTTGCGACTTCAGCTCTTCTGTGGCAGGGTTCGCATTTGCGATGTTCGCAATTGTGAACAAGACATCGTATCTGCACCTGGGTAAAAGAGGGAAACACGGGACTTAGCTCGTTTTACACCATTTCTCTACCCTAAACACTCTATAGGCAAATTTTCAAGAGACTTTTCTTCCCAAATTCATTTGTAAGTAGCTTTAATCCATTTTATTTCAACTACCCATTACTTTTCATAATATTTCAACATCAAATTTATGATTTCATGGTAGAAATTAGAGATTTGGGTAGATTTGGGGATTTTTATTAAATTGAGATTTAAACCTCAAATTGAGGTCAGTTTCAAAACAAATCATATAACCTGACTCGGGGGTGAATGCGTAATCGCATTTTGGTTCGAACCTCGAGTTTTGACCAAGCGGGACCGGGGTTGACTTTTGTTGACATTTTTAAAAATGATCAACATTGAACATATTCCATTAATGGGTAGTTTCTAAAGCTTATTTTGAATCATTTGATCGATAATTTGCTATATTTAAAAGGTTTGGAGGCTTGTTCAAAAGACAAGGCCATAGTTGATTGATTGATTGAATTGGAGAGTGAGGTAAGTATTGGGTCTAACTTTGATTTTAGGAAATTAGGGAACCTTGAACTACGTGGTATGTGAATTATGTGGAAAATGGCGTATATGCGAGGTGACGCGTGTATATACGCCGTCATGATACTTGCTTTCATCTTTTCATGATATATCTTGTGTAATGCCATAATTGCGACATGCTTTATTGACTTCTATGCCATAATTGTTACTTGTCACTTAGTTATTCTTGTATTAAATTGTTCATCCCTTCCAAGACTCCTTGCTTATTTGCTACTTGTCTCTACTTGCTTTACTTGCATATCTAAATTTTCATGTCTTATTTGCCTTATAGTTTTGTAATATGTGTTGCCTTCTATAACGTGGTTTCACTTGTATGGGTTGTTTAATTGAAAGAAACCGATGAGTTGATAAAGTCGAGATATTCGAGTTGTTAGAGATTCTTTGATTATTATGTGATTCTGCATTGCCTACATTATACATTTACTCTCTTGATGTAGAAATTCTTGTAAATCTTGGTTGTTGATTGAAATTGTTTGGGGAGTGGATTGCACGCCACAACGAAAATTGAAAGGTAATGCATTAAAATGGTGGAATAAAAACGGATTATGATATTTACAGATGATGATATGGTGGGATCGGGTTGCGCGCCGCAATGGATTATATATATGGTATTTGTTTGTGATTGTTGGATTTGCCTCGGTATGTTAAGATGAGTTTATGAGACATGTTATTCTAGATTCTCTGGTAGTTGGATTTCGAGTTCTTTTTTATGAGTTAATTGCTTTAGTTCCATTTCTTGTTTTTCCTGTTATTATTATTATTATTGCGTACAGGTTATTGTAAGTGACCCGCCTTAGCCCCGTCACTACTTCATCGTGGTTAGACTCGTTACTTATAGAGTACACGGGGTCGGTTGTACTTATACTATACTCTGCACTTCTTGTGTAGATAACAGAGTTAGTCCCAGCAACGCTAAGTGAGTTTGCTCGGATCCAGTTATTGATGGAGACTTGAGGTATAGCTGCACGGCGTCCTCAACTATGAAGTCCCCTTTTATGTCCTCTTTACTATTTATTTTTATCCCAAATAGTTGTGTTTTATTTAGACTATTATCTGTAGTACTCTAGACACTCATGTATTTGTGATACCAATTTTTGAGATTGTATTTGGATTACGCCATTTATCAATTTATCACTTTATTTCAGGTTATTCAATTTTATTGTTATCATTTGATTTGAATTGTTTAAAATGGTTAATAAGTATAGCTAATGTTGGCTTGTCTAAACTCTATATTGCTCGTTACTCTCTTCTCTCTCAGCGCATGATAGCGTGCTTTTGCTAAAATACCCTGAACAACAATGACGAGGGGTAGGCCGAAGAGAAATGCGACTACGATTCCGCTTATGGATTATACGGGAACTGGGAACAATACTCAGATCACTGGAACGCAAAGTTCGGAGATCACAGATGTGAAGAAAATTTCAAAAGAACAGTGGCCGCCATTATCAGCCATAAAGGAAGGTATGCAAACACCCCCTGCTATGAGTCCTCTACCAATGATTGATAGTGCAAAGGTAACTACTGGAAATCAGTGGGAAAACGTCAATGCTAGCTCAGGAAAAGTTGGTCTGCATGCGAGAAATTCAGAAGCAAATACTGGTAATTAGTTGAAGAACGGCAACCCTAGCTCAGAGAAAATTGCTCTGCTTGCGAGCAATTCAGAAGCAACTACTGGTAATTTAGGGAAAATTGGGGATAGGTTAGAAGATGATAAAAGAAAGGACAAATTAACAGCTGCGAGCACAGAGATAGACCAGAATAAGTGAGTTAATTTGTTTGTGGGGAACAGATTGGCAACAAAAGGAATGAATCTAAGTTTCATTGCACCAACCATAATAAATGGAGAAGTAATTGTTGAATTATGCAAGGAAGAAGTGGAAGAGGAGACAAGGAAATGAAAGCAAGCTTTGATCCTGTATGTTGTTGGAGCAACCCCAACAATATGAGCTATGGAACGTTTTATTGCTTCAGTGTGGAATTTTACAACAAAGCCAAAAGTCTACTTTCAAAATGATGGTTATTTTGTGGTAAGATTTAATTTACAGAGGACAGAGATGAAGTTCTGTACTCAGGGCCTCACATGCTGAATAATAAGCCGATAATCATGAAGGTATGGTAAGAAAATTTTGATTTTAATAAGGAGGTATTGCAAACCATACCTGTATGGGTAAAGTTCCCTAATATACCACTGAATTATTGAGGAGCAAAGTCACTAAGTAGGATAAGTAGTGGATTAGGGATTCCCTTATATGCAAATGCTTGTACTACTCAGTTGGATCGAATTACCTATGCTAAAGTGCTAATTGAGATGGATATTACTAAAGAACTACCCAGGGCCATTAAGGTGACACATCCTAAGGGAAGAGAATTCATGCAAGAAATAGTTTATGACTGGGTCCCTGAATTTTGTCATACATGTATGCAAGTTGGGCACATATGCAAAAAAGAAGAACAACCAACTCAGAAGATTAAGCCTAAGCAACAAAAGCAGAAACAAGAGTGGCAACCCAAAGCTAACCTTAGTAATAAGGTGGAGCAGGAAAACGTACCTGTTAAGAACAGTGAAGTAGCAATGGTTGCTGGTGCAAATAGCAATATTGCTAACCCACCTACAAGGATAGCTAGAGGAGAGGAGGAACATATTTGGAAAAAAGCCACAGGGAAATCAGTAGCTCGAAGCAAGAAGAAAACAGGAGCTGATGAAATTAGCATGATCAATGGGTTCAACATACTAGTAGAATCTGGATTGCAACTAACAGTTCCAAGGCAAATGGGTGAGGGTTCAAGTAGGCAGAGTAGCCAAACAGGAGTGGAAGGGTATTCACAATCCCTATTTATTCGTGTATGAAGCTTGTTACATGGAACATTAGGGGATTGAATAAGATCCCTAAATAGAAAGAGGTTAAGAGGTTTATAAGGAGCAATAAAATAAGTGTGATAGCATTACCTGAACACATAATAAAGGAGCAGAAGGCTATTCAAATAATAAGGAAGATTACTACAGGGTGGGATTGGTTAGACAACTATGAACACAGTAGCAGAGGAAGAATTTGGTTGTTATGGGATGCTAATGAGATAGAATGCTTGGAATTGGGAAAGTCTTCTCAATTTATTCATGCTGCAATTCACATTAAAGTATGGATATGAGGTTTGATTTTACTGCATTCTATGGCTTGCATACATTGGAATACCTGTGGAGAGACTTAGCTGATATAAATATTAGGCAACAGGGCCCATGGCTAATCATGGGAGACTACAATGCCATCAGGTCAGAGGAGGACAGGCTAATTGGGAATCTTGTACAAGAATTGGAGGTGAGAGATTTCAATAGTTTCATAGATGATACTGCTTTGGTTGAAATGAGGACCAATGGAAGGAATTTCACATGGACAAATGGGCACACTTACAGTAAAATAGACAGAGCTTTGGTCAATACTGAGTGGATGTTGAAAATGCCATATCTGGAGGTATGGGTAATGGATCTAGGATGCTCTGACCACTCACCCCTGAATGTGTCATTTGAAGATAATGAAGAGAAAGTTCCCAAACCTTTCAAGTTTCTAAATCATCTAGTTGAACACAAAGACTTCCTAGCTCTAGTTAGTGGAGCATGGCAAGAGAGTAATGAAGACAATACCATGAAAGATGTATGAAAAAGATTGAAAAGAGTGAAACAAGCTATAAAAGACCTAAATAATACATAGTATAATGCAGTAGGAGACAAGATTAAACAGTGCAGGAAACAATTATGTAAGCTGCAGGAACAAATGAGGAGTCCTGGACAACCTGAGAATATGGTTATAGTAGAAAAGGACATAAAGATGCAACTGGAGAAGTGGCTGAGGGTGAAAGAAGGTATCATGAAATAAAAGTCAAGAGTACAGTGGTTAAAGTTAGGAGATGATAACACTGCCTACTTCTTTGCAAGCATAACAAGTAGATACTCTCAGAACAAGATCAAGAACTTAATAAGGAGCAATGAGGAAGTAATACAAACAAAACAAGAGATTGAAGAGAAAGTAATTGGGTTCTATAAACAACTATTGGGATCAGCAACTGGAAGATTACCTGCTATTAATCTACTGATTATGAGGGATGGTCCATTGGTGAATAGACAACAACAATTACAGTTGGTAAAAGCAATATCTAAAGAAGAAATATACAAGGCTCTACTAGGTATAAGTGATAGTAAAGCACCTGGATGTGATGGATTCAATGCACTTTTCTTCAAAAAGGCATGGCCTGTGGTCGGAGACAAGATAACAGATGCAGTGATGGAGTTCTTCTCAAGAGATAACTTGTACCAGCCTATCAATTGTACAACAGTGACCTTGGTTCCTAAGGTAACAAATCCAACCAGAGTTACTGAATTCAGACCAATATCTTGCTGCACTCTCATCTACAAAATCATATTGAAGGTGATAACTAATAGACTGCAAGGCATAATGGATGATATAGTAGATAAAAGGCAGTCTGCATTTGTACCTGGAAGATTGATAAATGACAACATAATAATGAGTCATGAACTTGTTAAAGGATATGGTAGGAAAGGCTTATCACCAAGATGCATGTTGAAAGTGGATATGAAGAAAGCCTATGACTCTATTGAATGGGATTATATGGAGAAATTCATAAGGAGTCTGCAAATGCCAGTGAAGTTTGTTCACTGGATTATGAGAAGTGTGAGGAGTGTCTCGTATTCCATCATCATCAATGGGCAGCATTCAACACCTTTCCCTGCTAAAAAGGGGTTGAGGCAGGGTGATCCTTTGTCTCTGTACCTATTTGTATTAGCTATGGAGTACTTCACCAGACTGTTGAAGACATTAAAGATGAATCCAAATATTAACTATCACCCTAAGTATGCCAAGCTAAACATAATACAACTTAATTTTGCCGATGATCTGTTACTATTTTGTAGAGGTGATACTATATATGTGCAGCTATTATATCAGTGCTTCCAAGAATTCTCACAAGCTTCTGGATTAGTTGCCAATGCTGAAAAAAGTTCCATCTATTTTGGAGGATTCAGGGATGACATACAACAGGAAATACTGCAAATGCTAGGATTCTCCAAGGGGACTCTTCCAGTGAGATATCCGGGGTACCTTTGAGTACTAAAAGGCTATCACTAGTGCAAAGTCAGCCTCTTATTGAGAAACTGGTAGGGAGAATACAATCTTGGACTACTAAGTTCCTCTCTTATGCAAGAAGAGTCCAGTTTATTAAGAGTGTACTATTCTCCATTCAAGTATTTTGGTCTCACATATTCCTACTACCAAAGTAACTGATTCACTTGATTGAAAGCATGTGTAGAAGGTTTCTATGGACAGGAGGTGTGGAGGTCACAAAGAAAGCACTTCTAGTCTGGGACAGATTGTGTTGGCCAAGAG
Organism: Nicotiana tabacum; assembly: GCF_000715075.1. Lineage (NCBI taxonomy): Eukaryota > Viridiplantae > Streptophyta > Magnoliopsida > Solanales > Solanaceae > Nicotiana > Nicotiana tabacum. The sequence continues at coordinate 112,857,934 of NC_134091.1, read as the reverse complement.
CAGCAGGTGGATTGAACTTGTTAGACATAGGCATATGGAATAAAGCTGCTATCTGCAAGCTACTATGGAATTTATGCAAGAAGAAAGGCAAAATATGGGTTTAATGAGTTCATGTATACTATAAGAAATATAATTCAGTGTGGGGAGATGAGCCAAAACAACCATCATGGGTGATCCAGAAAATATTTAAATCCAAGAAATACTTTGAAGAAGCTGGTTACTCAGAAGAAGAGGTATTCAGAATGGAAAAATTCCCAACCAAGGCTATGTACTTGAAGCTGCAAGGAGAGTTTAGCAAGGTTCCATGGAGAAGGATGATGTGCAACAATATTGGGCTACCTAAATGGATATTCATCTTATTCCCGGCTGCATATAGAAGACTACAAACAAGAGACAGATTGAGGAGATGGGGCTGTGTGGAAGATGATACCTGCCCACTATGTCACACAGAAGAAGAAACTATTGATCACCTATTCTTTAAATGTCTATTTTCAACACAAATCAGGACAGCAGTGCTGGAATGGCAGAGGGTTCATAGGCATGCGATGACATGGGATCAAGAATTGAAATGGGCTGAACAATACTGTAAAGGTAGAAGTTCTAATGCTGAAATTTACAGGATGTCACTAGCTGGAAGCATATATTATATATTGCAAGAGAGGAATGCATGAGTCTTTTAAGCAACACAGAGGAATGCTGAAACAATCACTTGACTGTTAACACAGGAGATACATTGTAGAGGGAATTTGAAGCAACGTTTGAAGAGAAGGTTACTAGAACTGAACTACTATCCTATTGTTCATATAGATATGTAGACAGTTAAGAATAGGTAGGAGTAGAGGGAAAGGAAGAGATAGCTGAATCTGGGACTTATGTCCAGATCAAGCTAAAAAAAGAGAATCAATGTGTAAATATTACTTGGTAATAAAATTATTTAGTTACCAAAAAAAAAGTTGGCTTGTCTAGCAAATGAAATGTTAGGCATCATTATGATCCCGAGGGTGGAAATTCCGGGTCGTGATAGACATATAGGCATAGAGATCTATGTTTCTCATGCTAACTGGTAAATGAAATGTCTTATCTGTTATTGCAAGTTTGGAAAAAATCACAATTATCTCATAAACTCATATTTAGGTGATTTAGGTTAAAGATTTGCCTTTAATTGTTATACTTGTAAAGCGTGTCTAAATTTTCGTATTTTGCGATTGAGCTGAATATGGTATCTTTTGAGTTATTTACTGTTACTGCATTATTATATCCTGTGTTATTATTGGTTACTGGAGTTGGACATTGACCTTCTTCCGAGCTCAGTACTTATTGAGTACATGGAGTTGGTTGTACTCATACTACACTTCTGCACCTTGTGTCCAGATATTGGAGTTGATGCTGCAGTGTATGGCGGGAGCTGGCATTGAAGACATGCCTTCTTTCCTCATATAGCTGCCACTTGTTCTTGGTAGTTTTAGATTTGAAATCTGTTTATGTACAATTTCAAACAGATGTTGCATTTATTTCCATCCGAGCTTTGTAAATCTAATTCTTAGTGGCTCATGTTTTGTACTACTAATTCTTTGGATATTGTATGAGCATTTCAGTTAATTCATTATTGATCTCTTATTATTCTCATTTGGTGTGTTGATTGTTAGTTGGCTTACCTAGCGAGTTGGGTTAGGTGCCATCACAAGCAGTGAATTTTGGGTCGCGACATAATTCTATTTCTCATTTTAGTGTTAACAATACTCCCTTATAGGAATGACATGTTTAAGACGGTAATATACAAGGAATAATTTTTTATAAGCACACAATTTTCAAAAAAATAAATTTAATCCATTGTGCATCAATAGAGGTCAAACAATTCAATTGTAGGCATATCTTTCTCTTAGTGAAAACTGTGTTCACCCAGCCTTATCCCCTCCTCCCCCCTTATGTTATTCGTCCGAATTTCTCTGTCTCAAGCCGATCTGTTATTTGTAAAACTCGCGTTTGGCTTAGGCCTCGTTATCTTCCTAAAGCTTCTGTAGGGTACTGCAACGGGAAAGGACAGAAGTCCTAATGCGTTAAGCCCTCTTAACAGTATGCTACCCCCTAAAACATGTGTTTTGACTATTTTGTTATTCCAATTAATTATTAAAAGTGCCAGAACGTGGCTATTATGCAGGAAAAGTCTTTAATCATTACACCCTCTTAAATGACCAAGAAATACAATTAGAATTAGTTACCTCAATTAAAAGGTCTAAATACGTCCCTTACGTTGCTGCCGCTTCTATAGATAGCGTTGGGTCCACCCTCAATTAATATATCTAACAAATGTATGACTTTACAATTACACTCAATTGTTGTCACTGTCAAATAAATGCATCAAGTGCTGCTTCATAATCTGTTGACCAAGCGAAGGCTGAGTTCATAATATGTTCCCACGTATCCCTCCGTTCTGATTTATGTGATTTATTTAGTCAATTTCAAAAAGAATAATACTATTCTATATTTAATATTATTAACTTTAAAATGCTAATGTTACTTTATATAAAATAATTTATTGTCATATAAATATTTATAGTTTATTTTATACGACAAGTTTCAAAAGTCTTTTTTTTTCTTTTTTAAACTTCATGCTCGCCAAATACTGCCACACAAATTGGGACATAAATATTACTAGAAAAGACCCCGAGTATTTCGTCGTATAAAATGTATTTTTATTACTTTAGGATCTGTTTGGAAAGTCACTAGGTAATTGGAATTGGTATAACTATTAGGCTAGTAATTACACAGCCTAGTAATTACAGAGTATTGTAATTACGATGACATGTTTGTTTGTCATAATATAATTACAGTGTAATTACAAGCGTACTGTATGGTTGCACAAGTATAATTACACAGTTAAATTAAATTTTAAATGAAGTAATTATCAAAACTTAAAAGTTAATATAACAAATATATGCCTATAAATGTTTTTATATAAATATAAATGATATTAGATTATGTATTTAATATGCATATTTTTTCTTGAATATTATGAGGTGTAGTTTCAAAAACTAGAATAATAACGCAGTTACGCTAAATAAAAAAAATAAAACAAATAAGAAATAAAATATACAAGCAATTACATGAAATCACAAGAAGTAAAGGTAGAGAAACAAAAGATAAATAATGTACAAAGAAAATATATTTAAAAATTAAAAAGTGAAATTAAAATAAAAATAAATTAAAATAATGGAAATAAAAAGTTATAATGAAAATAAATTAAAATAAAAAAAGGAAAAGAAATTATAAAGTAACCTTGTAATTACACAGTGTAATTACCACCAGTGGCGAAGCCAAAAAATTCAATAAGGGTGTTCAAATTTTAAACACCCTTTGCTAGTGGAATATGCAAGGGTGTTCAAAGTCTATTTTTAATCAATAACAAGTAATATTTTTCCTTATACGTAGTATAATTTTTCAGCGAAGGGTGGTTTATTGACCACCCTTGAGCCAACATAGCCTCGCCCCTAATTACCACCAATTCTTACCTCCCCTTGAGAATTGAAAAGTGTAATTACACCTCTCTAATTATACTCAATTTCATAATGACCAAGTAATTACTTTTATTTTATTTTATATATAATTCACGTCTTTAGGTGGCGCTGGCATTTATTGCAAACCAAAAGATTATACAAAACAGAGGGGGGCTTTTGATCCAAAACCTCCCGCAAATGAAACTGATTACAAATGGACAACATAGTAGAGATAAGGAAAAGTATATCCTGCTATACATTGTCTTGTAATTTAAGATAGATACAACAAAAAATACCGGATTACCCAAAGAGGCTTTTCCTTTGTCTATGTCTAATTGACGCAATTTGAGCTTTATCAAGAACATAAGGGCATATCGCATTTCTAGGAAGATCTTTAAGATCATAGAAAACCGCTTCCATGTCTTCAATACTGTATTTGGCAATATCATCGGTGTTACTAAGTCCAAAATCACCATACGGAGCTGTTGGAATCATCAAAATTCTATTCTGGGGTCGTTTGCACATAATTTGAACTTAAACTTTTAATTTTTCATCAAAATTCTATATCTCGGGCTAGGGACCTCGAAATTTGATTTCGGGCATACGTCTAAGTCCCAAATCACGATACGAACCTACCGGAACAGTCAAAACACTGATCCGAGTCCCTTTGCTCAAAATATTGACCAAAGTCAACTTAGTTGAGTTTTAAAGCTCTAATTCACATTTAATCCATTTTTCACCTGAAAACTTTGTGAAAAATTTTACGAACTGCGCACGCAAATCGAAAAATAATAAATAGTACTTTTTGAGGTCTTAGAACACAAAATTAATTATTAAATTTAACGATGATATTTTGGGTCATCACAATCGGCAACTTCATTTGCCTCTCTATAGCAATGTTGAATAACACAATTAGCCTGCAAAATAATTCTTCTAATCTCGATGATAGTTTTCTGCATTTGCCACACCAATTTTTGCATTGCCTTTTATCATATTTACAATTAATAAAGAATCACATTCCAGAATAAAATCCAGAAAGCCATGTGATATGCACCATTTAGACATGGTTTCTCCCACTTTAGAATACTCTCAATCTTAGGGACAAGAGCTAAAACTTGGGAACAAATACATGTCCACTGCCATGGCCACTACTACCCATAAGCTTTGAGATAGCCCATTTCAAATGGTAGAGGACTTGGTATTTAATTCTAGCCAGAGAAGTCCTAGAGTTCCCATATCTTGAAGCACATCTTGCTTTTCATATCTCCCAGCAAATAACAGTAGGAGTAATTCTAAGAATCACTTGATGGATGGCGTTCTTAGGCTTCACAGACCACCATCTAGTAAATAACTAGTGATGGTTAGCCCGTGCGCCAATCTCGGAAGGCTCAACTTTATGTCTTTACAAATTTAGATATGATTAACAAATTTAATCTTAATTTTGATTATGATTATAAGGGGATTCGAGTTAATCTTCATTATGTTATGTTTCTAGTTTTTCTTTTTCATAGAAGTACCTCGATGGCATTGGTTTCAAAAGTTGTCCACTTAATTTACCCTCTAAATGTTAGCTTGTTGTTTACTAATTTTATTAATTTTCAATTTGATTCCTATTTATTCATAAGTTAATATAATCTATTACATGATGTAACAAAAATTAATTATAAGTAATAATAGTAATTTCATATTTTTCCAACGTCGAAACTTAAAAACCTATCCATTTTTGTTTTTTGGAATTTACAAAAAAAATTCATTATAAAACATTAGAAAATTGTTCTCCAACACTTCACGAAGTCATACAAAATATGTTCAGCATTTGTAGTGCAAGAAAATTCTTCCCAAATTAAAAATTATTGGGAACTTGAACAAAGATAAAAGCAAATGTCTACTTTGTTCTTCAAGTTGAAGATGTAAACCTTTAGTTGTAGTTTTGCAAAAATATTTAGTGTATCCATTACGTGCACAAATATAAATAATCATGCCAAACTTCTTTGTAAAGTTTATAGTTTATATGCTTTCTGATTTTATTAACAAGCATTTATTATAGTGTTAACCATAGGCAAAAGTGACAATCTTCACTTTAAGATTAACAGTTAAAACTTAGAATTAAAAAGAAAAAATATTTTTCTTCAGGTTTAAAATTAGTTTGAACTATAATTTCTTTAAAAAAAAAGACACATTGATTAGTCAAGCAAAATAAAGAAGAGCTGAGAGTTGTGTAAGAAATAGAAAACTCAAGAGGACCAACATGATTATACACGTGGCAATCAAAAAAGGCTGCAGAGGACATGGAACGTGTAAAGTTCAGTCCCTGCCCCCCTGGTTCAGCAAAAATTTTCACATGTCTACAACAAAATTAAAACGTAGTAATCCTGAAATATCATAATTGTCATTTGTCTGCAAGCATATTGGACATCCTTTAAGCAAACAGCTCAAGCAGATATGTTGACCCTAAGCTCCTCTGGTTTGTGGCTTCTAAATAGGTAGTAACTAGGAAATTTTTTGAATATCAATAGTTACCTACTAACACATGTTTCTTGAAGAGGTAGTTTTATCTGCGACAATTTCTTTTAAATTCTGATTTTAGCTTTCTGCATCACTTAGGCAAAGTAATTGCGTCAACCTTTACAAATTGCGAGAATATGTAGAGCTTAAGTATATCAATCAGTATTTTTTAAAATTAGGGGGATAATGATATACCGTAAGTTTATATGCAAAGCATGATTTTTATTTGCATTTATACATGTCACGATCCGAAATTTCCACTTTCGGACCGTGATGGTGCCTAACATTTCACTTGCTAGGCAAGCAAATGCGGAAGCAAAGTCTGAAATGTAATGAATAATCCATAAAAATAACGGTGTCTAAATACCATCCCAGAATTGGTGTCACAAATGCACGAGCTTCTAGAATAATATAAATAAAGGTTTGAATAAAATAAAGCTGTCTGAAAGCAAACATACAACTAAAATAAGGTAGATAGGGACTTCAGCACTGCGGACGCCGTGCAGTTATACCTCTAGTCTCCTATGAGTAGCTGAAATTCGAGCAAGTCTATGGTACGCCATCGGGACCAACTCCGAAATATGCACAAGAAGTGCAGAGTGTAGTATCAGTACAACCGACCCCATGTACTGGTAAGTGCTGAGCCTAACATCGACGAAGTAGTGACGAGCTAAGGCAGGTCACTTACATTAACATGTACACAATAATAGTAATAACAACAATAATAGAAATAAATCAGGTAACTCATTTTTAATAGTTGAAGCCAACTCAACAGTCATAACCAATTATTATTTCAACCAATTTTCGTTGCAGCGTGCAACCCGCTCTCACAATATATTCATTTTAAACCTTTTAATATATTTATTTTAATCAAGTATATATATAGACTTTTAAATAAGTCTGTTGCGGCGTGCAACCCGATCCCCAATATGAACTTTTTAATAAGTCTATTGCGGCGTGCAACCCGATCCTCCAATATATATATTCCTTTTCGTTTCGTTGCGGCGTGCAACCCGCTCCTCCAATATATTCATTTACCAATTATTATAAAAGAAATTGCCCCAATAATTACAACAGTTAATATGAAATTATAAGACAACAAGCATACAATAATTATGATTTATTTATGAAACAGACAATGACAAGTAGCAATTTATTTTGGAAATCATGGAGAAAATAGGTAGTTTAATATTTAATATGATAAATGTCATGTAACACTTAAGACACATAAATCAAATAAGTATGTAACAATTATTATAGGAATTCAAGAATTAATATTTGACAAAGAATAAGAGAGAAATAATTATTATAACAATTAATTCGTGTCTTAGAACAATTTATGATTTTCAAATAATTATGCAAACAATTAATTTGACGACGTATAGACACTCGTCACCTAGCCTATACGTCGTTCACATGCATTTCACATAACAAATAATTTAAGGGTTCTATTCTCTCAAGTCAAGGTTAACCACGACATTTACTTCGCTTTGCAACCAAATTTCAAGAATCCAATAAACCTTAGGCTCGCGAATTCGTGTCTGAAATCCTCAAATGTAGTCATAAACAATTCAATATTCTCAATACAAATCGTAATTTATAAATTTTCCGGATAAAATCCGAAATTCATTTAAAAAATCAACAGTGGGACCCACGTCTCGAATCTCGGAAAAACTCACGAAATCGGAACACCCGTTCCGATACGAGTTCAACCATACAAAAATTATCGAATTCGGATTGGCTTTCAAATCTTCATTTTTCGTTTTTGGAAAGTTACAAAATTTCCAATTTCTTCCATCTAAATCCGAGTTAAATGATGAATATGGACATGGATTCATGAAATATAATCATTTTTGGTTATAGAATACTTACCCACTTCAAAGTCGTGAAAATCTCCTTTGAAATCGCCCAAATCCGAGACTTAAAACTCAAAAATGAGTAAAAATGGCGACTTCCGAATGTATGGGTTCTGCCCAGTGATTCCTTAATCGCGATTGCGTGAATAGCCTCGCGATCGCGATCGCGAAGCTCAACTTTGCTGCCCCAGAATTTTACTCTACGCAAACGCGTAAAATACCATGCGAACGCGATGCTCTGACTCTCAGACTTACGCGATCGAGAACGACCTCACGCGTTCACGATGAGTAGAGCGTGTGGCTCAACTTTAGCCTCCTTAACTCTACGCGAACGCGACCTTGGCAATGCGTTCGCGAAACACCACTTCATACCCCTACGCGATCACGTCCTCAAATTCGCGAACGCGAAGAACAAATTTGGTTGACCACTCAAATTGCCTTACGCGATCGCGAGACCTCCCCCGCGAACGCAATGAAGAAAAATTCTGCAATAAAACACCAGAAAATCTGCTATCTTCTTTAAGTCCAAAATGGCCCGTTGAGCATCCGAAACTCACCCGAGCCCTCGGGCTCCAAACCAAACATGCACACAAGTCCAAAAACCGCATATGAACTCGCTCGCATGATCAAAACACCAATTTAACACCTAGAATTACGAATCAGACACCATATCAAAGAAAATTTTCAAGAAAACTTCAAAACTTATATTTTTACAATCGGACGTCCGAATCACGTCAAATCAACTCCGTTTCTCACCAAGTCCGAATAAGTTCCGGGTATACGTCCAAGTCCCAAATCACGATACGGACCTATCGAAACTGTCAAAATACTGATCCGAGTCTGTTTGCTCAAATTATTGACCAAAATCAACTCAGTTGAGTTTTAAAGACGGTGCCTTCTTATCAAGTAGTAGCATGTCGAGAAGTGTTCAAAAAATGGATTTTCTACTACGCTAGCTTGCCGACACAGGGCCTTTAAGTTTTTTCCTCGCCTTTGTGTGTTCTGAAAGATTAGCATGGGCATCTATACATAGGATAAAAGTTGATAAGTAGGCTAGCTATGACTTGTGAGATATGAACATTACATCAACCTGTAGAGCCTTTCCGTTTTCAAGAAATTTATCTGTGTTTACTTTGCTCCATCATTGTTCCATCTCTTTTGCTATTTTCTGCCACTTTTAGGTTTTTCTGTTTTCTATATGGAGCTATCCGGTGAGTTCTGCTTTTTACTCTTCTGTTCTTCCGTTTTTTTGCCTTCTGCATATATCTTGATCTGTTATTCTTGGATTCGTTATTTATTTACATGTTCTACTGTATTAGAACTGTATTGTGATGATCCAAAGTGTCATCTTTAAATTTGATAATTAATTTTGTGTTTTAAAACTTCAAAAAGTACTATTTATCACTCATCGACTTGCTTGCGCAATCGTAAAATTTTTATGTGAAAAATGGATTAAAATATGAAATGTCATTTTAGAGGTTTGATCTATTTATTACATTAATGAAATGAGGCAGTTATCGGCATCAAGTTTCTCCAAATCTATGTGTCACTAGGCCTACCTCAGGCACAATGAGGTCCCCAAAATTAGGACGCGAATTTATAATTCTGTAATACATGTTTAAATACTGCAAATATCCTTCCAAAATCCCCTAATGACTTGTTTACCTTTTTGCTTTTCTTTGTTTTGATTATTCCCATCCCCTAAGGTTGGTTCTTGCATACTGGCATCATCAGCAGGACTGGCCTGAGCCAGTCACAGCAGCCACACCATCCCAAAGATTATTTTAAGTGTGGCGACACTGGCCATATGGTGAGGGATTGCCCCAGATTTAGGAGGGGTGCACCTCCACATACTTCTCATCAACAACGTGATCCATCGAGTCCTCAGGCTATGATTACCACACGAGCTGCCACCCCACCTGCTCAGCCAGCCCGAGGTGGAGGTCGGGGAGGTAGAGGTCGCCCTAGAGGGGGAGGCCAGGCTAGATATTATGCCCTTCCTGCTCGTACAGAGGCAGTCATTTCTGATTCTGTCATTACAGGTATTGTCCCGGTCTGTCATAGAGATGCGTCGGTATTATTTGACCCAGACTCTACATATTCCTATGTGTCCTCTTGTTTTGCCCCATATTTGGGCTTATCTCGGGATTCTTTGAGTTCCCCTGTTTATGTGTCTACTCCTGTGGGAGATTCTCTTGTTGTGGTCCGTGTGTATCGGTTGTGTTTGATTGCTCTTAGTGGTTTTGAGACCAGAGCCGATTTATTATTGCTCAGCATGGTGGACTTTGATATTATTTTGGGCATGGACTGGTTGTCACCCCACTATGTTATTCTTAATTGTCACGCTAAGATCGTGATGCTGGCTATGCCAGGTTTACCGCGATTAGAGTGGAGAGGTACCTTAGATTATACTTCCAACAGAGTTATTTCATTTCTTAAAGCTCAACGAATGGTTGAGAAGGGGTGTGACACGTATCTAGCTTATGTGAGAGATGTCAGTATTGATACCCCCACAGTTGAGTCAATTCCTGTAGTGAGGGACTTTCCAGATGTGTTCCCAACTGATCTTTCGGTCATGCCGCCCGACAGAGATATTGATTTTGGCATTGATTTGTTGCCGGGCACTCAGCCCATCTATATTCCTCCATATCGTATGGCTCCTCCTGAGTTAAAGGAGTTGAAGGAGTGGTTACAGGAATTGCTTGATAAGGGCTTCATTCGGCCCAGTGTGTCACCTTGGGGTGCTCCTGTCTTATTTGTGAAGAAGAAGGATGGTTCTATCCGGATGTGTATTGATTACCGCCAGTTGAACAAAGTCACGGTGAAGAACATGTATCCATTGCCTCATATTGATGACTTATTTGATCAATTACAGGGTGCCAGAGTGTTTTCCAAGATTGACTTACGTTCAGGATATCATCAGTTGAAGATTCGGGAGCGAGATATCCCGAAGACTGCTTTCAGGACTAGATATGGTCACTATGAGTTTCTTGTTATGTCTTTTGGGCTGACCAATGCCCCAATAACTTTTATGCACTTGATGCACAGTGTGTTCCGGCCTTATCTTGACTCATTCGTCATTGTGTTTATTGACGACATCCTGGTATACTCCCGGAGTTTGAAGGATCATGAGCAGCACTTGAGGACTGCGTTTCAAACCTTAAGAGAAAAGAAGTTATATGCAAAATTTTCAAAGTATGAGTTTTGGCTAGACTCAGTGGTATTCTTGGGTCATATAGTATCAAGTGAGGGGATCCAGGTGGATCCAAAAAAGATTGAAGCAGTGTAAAATTGGCACAGGCCATCCTCAGCTACAGAGATCCGGAGTTTTCTTGGTTTTGGTGGGGTATTACTGTTGATTTGTAGAGGGTTTCTCATCTATTGCAGCACCTATGACCAGGCTGACTCATAAGGGATCTCCGTTCAGGTGGACAGAGGAATGTGAGGAGAGCTTTCAGAAGCACAAGACAACTTTGACTACAGCCCCAATATTGATATTGCCTATAGGTTCGGGGTCTTATACTGTATATTGTGATGCATCGCAGATTGGTCTTGGCACGGTGTTGATGCAGGACAGTAGAGTGATTGCCTACGCATCCATACAACTGACGGTGCATGAAAAGAACTATCATGTCCACGACCTTGAGTTAGCTGCTATTGTTCATTCCTTGAAGATTTGGTGGAATTATTTGTACGGTGTTCCTTGTGAAATTTACACCGATCACCATAGTTTGCAACATCTGTTCAAGCAGAAGGATCTTAATTTGCATCAGAGGAGGTGGTTGGAGCTACTTAAGGATTATGATATCACTATTTTGTACTACCCTGGGTAGGCCAATGTGGTGGCCGATGCTTTGAGTCGCCGGTCAGAGAGTTTGGGGAGTTTAGCATATCTACCATCAACAGTGAGGCCATTGGCGTTGGATGTTCAGGCCTTAACCAGCCAGTTTGTAAGATTGGATATTTATGAGCCGAGTCGAGTATTGGCTTGTGTGGTCTCTCGGTCTTGTCTTTATGATCATATCAGGGAGCGTCAGTATGATGACCCCCATCTGCTTGTCCTTAAGGACACAATTCAGCACGGTGATGCTAAGGAGGTCACTAATGGAAATGATGGTGAATTGAGGATGCAAGGCAGGCTATGTGTACCCAATGTAGATGGTTTGCGTGAGTTGATTCTCCAGGAGGCCCACAATTCACGGTACTCCATTCATCCGGGTGCCAAAAAGATGTATCAGGACTTGAAACAGCATTACTGGTAGAGGAGAATGAAGAAGAACATAGTAGAGTATGTGGCTCGATGTCTGAATTGCCAGCAGGTAAAATACGAGCATCAACGACCAAGTGGATTGCTTCAAAAGTTAGAGATTCTGGAGTGGAAATGGGAGCGGATCACTATGGATTTCATTGTTGGACTCCCATAGACTCAGCGGAGGTTTGATGCAGTTTGGGTGATTATGGATAGGCTGACCAAGTCGGCTCATTTCATTCCTGTGATGACTACCTATTCTTCCGAGCAGCTAGCTCGAATCTACATCCGTGAGATCGTCAGGCTTCATGGCGTATCGGTATCTATTATCTCTGACCGGGGTACGCAATTTACATCAAGGTTCTGGAGGGTTGTACAGCATGAATTGGGTACTCAGGTTGAGTTGAGCACAATATTTCACCCTCAGACTGATGGACAGTGCGAGCGCACTATTCAGATACTGGAGGATATGCTCCGCGCGTGTGTGATAGATTTTGGGGATGCTTGGGATCAGTTCTTGCCACTTGCGGAGTTTGCCTATAACAACAGTTATCAATCCAGCATTGCAGATGGCACCGTATGAGGCTCTATATGGTAGGCGGTGTCGGTCCCCAGTGGGATGGTTTGTGCCAGGCGAGGCAAGATTATTGGGTACAGACTTGGTTCAGGATGCCTTGGAGAAGGTTAAGGTGATTCAGGATTGACTTCACACAGCCCAGTCCAGACAGAAGAGTTACGCGGACCGGAAGGTTCGTGATGTTGCATTCATGGTTGGTGAGCGGGTCTTGCTCTAGGTTTCGCCCATGAAGGGTGTTATGAGGTTCTGGAAGAAGGGCAAGCTGAGCCCAAGATTCATTTGTCCTTTTGAGGTGTTGGGGAGGTTGCTTATGAGTTTTTCTTACCTCCCATCCTAGCAGGAGTTCATCCGGTATTCCATGTTTGTATGCTCCGAAAGTATCACGGTGATCCATCTCATGTGTTGGATTTCAGCTCAGTCCAGTTAGACAAGGATCTATCTTATGTTGAGGAGCCAGTGGCTATTTTAGGCAGGCAGGTGAGAAAGCTAAGGTCAAAGAACATTGCTTCCGTGAAGGTTCAGTGGAGGGGACAGCCGGTCGAGGAGGCGACTTGGGAGACCAAGCATGTTATGCGCAGCCGTTACCCTCATCTTTTCACCACTTCAGGTATGTCTTTTTGCTCGTTCGAGGACGAATGATTATTTTTTGGGGGGAAGGATGTAATGACCCAACCGGTCATTTTGAGAGTTATAACCCTGATCCCCTATTTAACTACTTCTTCCATAATTATTTCTGCTATTGTAACTTGCCGGGAGGTTTCGTTTTGGTTTTTGGAGTGTTTTGGGACACTTAGTGCCTAATACGGGAGCTTAAGTCTTAGGATTTTGACCGTAGTCAGAACTGCATGAAGACGACTCCAAAATGAAGTTTCGTCGATTCCGTTAGCTCCGTTGGGTGATTTTGGACTTAGGAGCGTGTCCGGATTATGTTTTGGAGGTCCGTAGCTTATTTAGACTTGAAATGGCGAAAGTCAAATTATTGGAGATTTGGACCGGTAGTGAAAATTTTAATATCGGGGTCAGATTTTGATTCTGAAAGTTGGAGTAGGTCCATAATGTTGAATATGACTTGTGTGCAAAATTTGAGGTCATTCGAACGTGATTTGATAGGTTTCAGCATCGGTTGTAGGAATTTGAAATTTCAAGTTCTTTAAGTTTGAATTGGAGGGTGATTTGTGATTTTAGCTTTAGTTGATATGATTTGAGGGATTGACTAAGTTCGTATGGTATTTTAGGATTGGTTGGTATATTTGGTTGAGGTCCCGGGGGACTCGGGTGAGTTTCGAGTGCATAACACATCAAAAGTTGGATTTGTGTTGCTGCTGAAGTCTTCAGGCATCTATTATTTTCGCACTTGCGGTGGAGAGACCGCAGGTGCGGGATCGCACGTGCGAAGAGGCAAGCGCAGAAGCGTAAAAAGTGGAGGAGTGCCAGGGGTCGCAGGTGCGAGGTGAATTCTGCATCTACGATGCCCGCAGATGCGTTATGGTCATCGCATGTGCGCAAGGTCCGCATAAGCGTAAGGGATTCTCGCAAGCGCGCACGCGCAAGTGCGGCTCTTTCATCACAGGTGCGGAGGCATAGGAGGTAAGTGATTTGTGCAGATGCGCATTTTCTTTCCTCACAAGCGCACCCGCAGGTGCGAGTTCAGGCTCCGCATGTGCGGAAATTCCTGGGCAGTGGTTAAAACCGAGGGGCTTCGTGATTTTGGTCATTTTGGACTTTGCAAAATCGGTTTAGGGCGAATTTTGAAATCAATTTCGAAAGATTTCTTGAGGTAAGTCCCTTGTGCTTATTTTGATCAATAATCTTGCTTCCCCATGTATTTTCTCACCTAGTTACTGTGTATTTAAGGTGAAAATTGGGAGTTGGAGGCTAGGGATTTGGAAGTTTGATTTGTCGATTTGGAGGACCATTTGGTGTCAGATTTTAGTAAACTTGAAATGGTTAGACTCGTGAGTGAACGGGCTTTCGTATTTTATTACTTTTACCCGATTCCATGACGTGGTCCCCACGGGCAATGTTTGAGTTAATTTCGGGATTTTCGTTAGAGTATTGATTTCATTAATTAGATGAGTCTATTATGGTTGTATTTATGATATGAAATTACTTTTGGCTAGATTTGTGCAATTCGGAGACGGATATTCGTGCAAAAAGCATTCTTACGGATTGATTTAGCTTGGTTCGAGGTAAGTGGCTTGCCTAACCTTGTGTGGGGGAACTCTCCGTAAGATTTGTATTGTTTTTGATATATGAGCGTCGTGTATGTAAGGTAACGAGTACGTACATGGGCTAATTGTGTAAAAACCCGATTTTCTACTAAGTAATAACCTGATTTATTTCTTATTTGAGTTTCTCCAACATGTGTAGTATCCTGCTAGATTAGAATAACATGCTTAGTTGCCTTAACCGTTTACTTGAACTACGTGCAACATATTTAGTAAATTTACCTGTCTTTCCTTAAGTGGTACTTAAGTTGAACTGTAGAATTTCGTGCCGTAACTATTGAATTCTATTTTTTTCGCTGCATATTTACTTTGGGACTACGGAACGGTATTTCGGGAGATTTCTTTGTACTGCATATTTACTTTGGGACTACGAAACGGTATTCCGGGAGATCGCCCTGTACTGCATATTTACTTTGGGACTACGGAACGGTATTCCGGGAGATCCTCCTGTACTACATATTTACTTTGGGACTACGGAACGGTATTCCGGGAAATCCTCCTGTACTGCATATTTACTTGGGACTATGAAACGGTATTCCGGGAGACCCCCCTGTACTGCACATTTACGTTTGGGACTACGAGACGGTATCTCTGGAGATCCCCTGTTGTGTTTTTTTGTGTACTGAGTTGTTACCTTCTATGATTTTATTGTTGTTAAATTTCAGCCTTTATTTTTTTTGCGGTATAACACTCTATCTTGTTTTAATATATATATTTACCAGTAGGGCCCTGACCTGACCTCGTCACTACTCGACCGAGGTTAGGCTTGGTACTTACTGTGTACCGATTATGGTGTACTCATGCTACTCTCTGTACATCTTATTCGTGTGCAGATTCAGGTACTCTTTATCAGCCGCACTATCAGTGAGTCGGGACACCTTTGAAGACTTTAAGGTATATCTGTCGCGTCCGCAGACCTCAGAGTCCTCTTCTACTCTTTCTCCTGTCCATTATCTTATGTTTTTTTCTTTTGTTAGACTCTGATGTATAGAGACACTAGATTTTACTTTTGTAGCTTATGATTCATGATGTTCCGGGTTTTGAATAGTTAAATTTATATTTTTATTTCATTATTCCGCAAAATGTTAGGAAAAGCATGGAAACTACAATAAGTGACACAAACGTATCGTACAAATAAAAGTCAAAAGGAAATTTAAGAAGATGTTTAAACCATCACCCAATGCACAAAGTGTTTACACCGTACAACCGGTTCCAAAATAATAGCCGAAAAATATATATTTTTTATTTATATGTATATTTTTATATGTTATATGTAAAAAATACAAATTTTATACAGTTTTACAACTAACAGATGTGAATAATTTCGATCGCGGACTAAAAATGATATTTGCTGCGTTTATGGACCACTAAACTTATAAAATTATTTTTATCTCATTAGAGTAATTAAATTTTACTTATTGTATCATTAATAAAGTCATAAAACTGTCTTTAATCTTATTAAAATAATTGAATTATGTGCTAGTTACTCGAAAATTACAATTCAATAGTAAATCAATTTCCGGCACCAAAAACTGACTCAACGATCGAAAACTTCAAATGTAGAATAATTGATCTATTTATTTTTTTAGCTAAGCCTATCGGACTAGCTATGCAAATTTCCCATGACTAGCAAATTTGCAATTTCAACTTGGACAAAGACCCTAATGAATAGAACCGGATCCGTATTCTTGATGGTTTAATAAGAATTTTGCAATTATTACAGCAAGTTATTTATCTTTTTAGATTATCAATTTTAGTGCAAATATTACAGTTGATATTTAAGTACTTAAGCTTAAGTTCTTCACTGGTCGATCGATTTCTAACTAAATTTAGTTTGGAAACTCACAGAGTACAGTATGTAAATTATTTTTCTAGAATAAAAAGTACTTTAGATTTTAACGGAAAAATAGTGAAATTGTTTGAGTTAGTTTACTTACATCACAAGTTTAATAGCATTCAAGGTAGTAGTAGTAGGAGGAGGAGGAAGTTAAGGCAATTCTGGATTTGGATGTTAACCTTCGTATCAAGTTGGTGAACCTATTTAAATGAATAACTAGAAAGTGACTCATAAGAAATTCATCAAGATTAAAAATTTATTGACTTTTGATTAGGGGTGTACATGGGTCGGGTTGGTTTGAATTTTTCAATTACCAAACCAAACCAATTGTCTCGCATTTTTAAATCTATAAACCAAACCAAACCAAACCAACAAAAGTTGGGTTTTTCAATCTCGGTTTTTCTCGAATTTTTCAGTTTTCTCGGGTTTTTCGGATTTCTTTCACAAAATCTTCATAGCATAAAATTTATAATTTGTGTTCTAGTTTTTCTTAGGTCCTCGTAGGATAAAACTATATAAGATGTTATTCAATAAAATAATACAAAATAATGTAAGATGAGTCATGATTATATTAAAATAGTCAACGAATCGCATAAAATAAATAATGCTAATTAATAAGCCATAATAAAAATAAACATAATCTAAAAGTATTAAATCATGTTAAAATAAGTACGAATAATAAGTATTAAGTATTAATTACATGACTAAATAATATTAAAAGAAAGTTATGCATTTTCACTATCTAAAGTAATGAATGTAACGACCCGACCGGTCGTTTTGAGTATTACAGCCCCGTTGTCACGACCCAAAATCTAACTATGGTCGTGATGGCGCCTATCGTGTTACAAGACAAGCCTACTTCCCAAAATATTACTACTAAACCAATTATAAGAATTTAATAAAATATTTCAACATTTAAATTTTTCATAAACTAAATCAACTCTAAATATAATATAGAAAAATATGGAAACGAGCCCCAAACATCGGGGTGTCACTAAGTCACGAGCATCTAAAACTATAAACTAAGATATATAAGTTGTTTAACTGTCCAAAAGAAGAAATGATAAGAGGAGTAACAAGGTCCTGCGGACGCTAGCAGCTACTTTGCAATCTCCACAGATAGCCGGCCTGAACTCAACGATCGCCACGCTCTAACTCACCTGGATCTGCACATAAAGTGCAGGGTGTAGTATGAGTACAAGCACCTCAGCAAGTAATAGAAATAACTAAGAAACTGAGCAGTAGTGACGAGCTAAGCAGAATAATTCAATTATTATTTTCACAATTAAGTACAAACAAGAGTAGACAGGTAATTTCATAAATTAGTAGGACTACAAGAAAAATTAACAGGTAAATGCAGCAACAGCAAAAGTAAATGCAACCTCACAGCAATGTCACTCCATCACTCAGCACTCGCACTCAGCACTCAACGCTTAATACTCTGCGCTCACTGGGGGTGTGTACAGACTCCTTAGGTGCACCCAAAGCCCAAGCGCTAAGCACGGACAACTCACGTGCCATCATATCAATACCTGGATCTGCACGATCAACTCACGTGTTACGCGTATAACTCACGCGCTATGGTATCAATACCTGGACCCGCACGATCAACTCACGTGCTACGCGGACAACTCACGCGCTACGCGGACAACTCGCGCTATGGTATTAATATCCTCACAACCAGGCCCTCGGCCTCACTCAATCATGTACCTCACTAACCTCACCATCATCAACAAATAAGGGAACACATCCCACTTCAAGTATCACAGTATATTAGCAAATAATAGAGACTGAGGTAAATATGTACAATAATTTGTATGACTGAGTACAAATAATGTGAGCATTAATAAAGCCTAAGCATCATCTCTAACATGAAGGCAGACAAGTTTAACAACAAGTAACTACGTAAACACGGATGATAGTCGTGAGGCCTCATGAGACGGATCAAGTATCAATCCCTCTAGATATACACCAAACGCCTATCACCTAGCGTGGGTATCAGCTCCAAACAGTCACAAGATATCGAATTCTCCGAGTTTATACCCTCAAAGCTAGAGTTAAAACTGTTACTTACATTAACAGCGTAAAATCCTATTTCGGGATGCCCTTGTCTCTGGACTCAGTCTCTAAAAGCTCCAAATCTAACCATAAATCAGAATACTACTATCAACATAGTCTAAAGAATCGAATTCCACAATAAAAACTACAAAATATGCCAAAAATCCGAAATCGGCCAAAACCCGGCCCCCGGGCCCATGTCTCATAATCAGTCAAAAATGGTAGAATAATAAACCTCATCCTTTCCCGAGTCTAACCATATATAATTCATCAAAATCAGACTCCATTTGGTCCCTCAAATCCTCACTTAAACTCTCCAAAACTCAAACCATAACTCCCTCAATTTCACTTTGAAATCGTCAATCAAATCCCAAAAATGAAGATGGATTTATGAAATATAACCAAAACTGAGTATAGAACACTTACCCCAATCCTTATGGTGAAAATCACCGCCACAATCGCCAAAATCCGAGCTCCCCAACTCAAAATATGACCGAATGAACAAACCATCATTTAATATATTTTCTGCCAGATATTCTGCCTCGATTCTCATGCCAAACGATCCCGAAAGTCACTTTTTATGCCTCCAATGGAATTCTTGTGAAAGTTTAGTCAATTTAGGCTTTTGAATCACTCCATTTGACCTTATAATGAAGGAGATATGTAGGTTTTAATATTTGCAAATAGTGCAGATTTTTAAATACGCCGTCAGTGGCAATGTCGTAATTAATCTGCAAAATCTGGCAACCTAATTCTTAGTAAAATGACCATAAGATCCTCATACGATGTCCAAATTTGACGATTCTTTTTGCTACGGGTCCATAATTATAATATGGATCTAATGCTTCAATCAAAAAAAGAAATAGGATCTCATTTGTTCAATATGATATCATTTATGCTTGAAGAAACGACATCGAAACATAAGAAAAACGAGCGGAACACAACCCAAACCTATCCGAAACTCACCCGAGACCCTTGGGACCTCAACCAATAATTCCAAAAAGTCATATATCACTACCCGAACTTAGTTGAACCTTCGGAACACCCAAAACAACACCAAAATACCAAATCAACCTCGGATTCAACCCTAAGAACTTCTAAACTTCCAACTTTCGCCAATTCAAGCCTAATTCTACTACGGACCTCCAAATTTCATTCTGGACACACTCCTTAGTCTAAAATCACCCCACAAAGCTAACTGAATCAAAAAAATCCCAAATCAAAATCGTTTACTCATAGGTTAACTTCCGGTTGACTTTTTCTATCTTAGCTTTCTAACTAAGAGGCTAAGTGCCTCATTTCACTCCAAAACTACTCCGAACCCAAACTACCAATTCAAAACAACTCAACACAGCTGAACAACACACAAATAAGAAGAAATGGGGGAAACGGGGCTATAACTCTCGAAACGACTGGCCGGCTCGTTACATCCTCCCCCTCTTAAACAAACGTTCGTCCTCGAACGTGCCAAGAGTTGTTCTCAAAACCATCAAGAACTCTCTCCGAACCCCAATGGTACAAAACCAATCCATCAGGACTGAATCCTTCTAACTCAACCAAGCTATGCAGACCACCAAAAACCCAAGGACATTGCCACAAAACACCTGTAGAACTCATTACCTCATACACACCCAAAGAACTAATCATACCCATTACCATGCTGATCTAACTTACTACCAAGATGTCCTATCTATCCGAGTTCCTTCTGAATTACCTTCAAATTGATACTTTGCCCCGCCATATCACCACAATCCTCAACCTAGACTCACCACACGAGACCCAAGCATAAAACCACACCGCCCTAAGGCGCATATGCCGCTGAATACTCTCTTAAATATCCCCAAAAGTACCACAAGCACGCGCTCACACAATCAACACCTCAATGCTCAAGCTACAGTCAAAACTCAGCCTCATGTCCTCCAGACTGGCCCGACATCAACACACAGAAATCACATCTCGCACCTCATCCAGGGAATCAAAAGTAGTCGATGCACAACTGATATTGAGCGCCCATATGCGCACACGAATGCGTGGAAGGAATTCAAAGAGTTACACTTCAAGCTGAATCAATACCGTACGAAAAGAATTCAAGAATGTGTAGTTTTCCTAAAGGTTCTGGAGCCTCTAGAAGATAAGTACAGACGTCTCCGTACTGATCCGCAAGACTCTACTAAACCTGCTCATAACTCGTGAGACCTATGTAACCTAGGCTCTGATACCAACTTGTCACGACCCAAAATCTAACCATGGTCGTGATGGCGCCTATCGTGTTACAAGGCAAGCCTAATTCCAGAAATATTACTACTAAATCGATTATAAGAATTTAATAAAACATTTCAACATTTTAATTTTTCATAAACTAAATCAACTCTAAATATAATATAGAAAAATACGGAAACGAGCCCCAAACATCGGGGTGTCACTAAGTCATGAGCATCTAAAACTATGAACTAAGATATATAAGTTGTCTAACTATCCATAAGAAGAAATGAGAAGAGGAGTAACAAGGTCCTGCGGACGCTAGCAGCTACCTTGCAATCTCCACAGATAGCCGGCCTAAACTCAACGATCGCCGCGCTCTAACTCACCTGGATCTGCACATAAAGTGCAGGGTGTAGTATGAGTCTAAGCACCTCAGCAAGTAACAGAAATAACTAAGGAACTGAGCAGTAGTGATGAGCTAAGCAGAATAATCCAATTATTAATTCCACAATTAAGTACAAACAAGAGTAGACAGGTAATTTCATAAATCAGTAAGACTATAAGGAAAATTAACAGGTAAATGCAGCAAAAGTAAATGCAACCTCACAGCAATGTCACTCCATCACTCAGCACTTGCACTCAGCACTCAACGCTCAATACTTTGCGCTCACTGGGGGTGTGTACAGACTCCGGAGGGGCTCTCAAAGCCCAAGCGCTAATCACGGACAACTTACGTGTCATCGTATCAATACCTGGATCCGCACGGTCAACTCACGTGCTATGCGTACAACTCACGCGCTATGGTATCAATACCTGGACCTGCACGGTCAACTCACATGCTACGAGGACAACTCAAGTGCTACGCGGACAACTCACGCGCTATGGTATTAATATCCTCACAACCAGGCCCTCGGCCTCACTCAATCATGTACCTCACTAGCCTCACCATCATCAACAAATAAGGGAATACAACCCACTTCAAGTATCACAGCATATTAGCAAATAATAGAGACTGAGGTAAACATGTACAATAATTTCTATGACTGAGTACAAATAATGTGAGCATGAATAAAGCCTAAGTATCATCTCTAACATGAAGGCAGACAAATTCAACAACAAGTAACTATGTAAACACAGATGATGGCTGTGAGGCCTAACGAGACGAACCAAATCTCAATCCCTCGAGGTATACACCCACACGCCTGTCACCTAGCATGGGTATCACCTCCAAACAGTCACACGATATCAAATTCTCCGGGTTTATACCCTCAAAGCTAGAGTTAAAATTGTTACTTACGTTAACATCGTAAAATCTTATTTTAGGATGCCCTTGTCTATGGACTCGGTCTCCAAAATCTCAAAATCTAACCATAAATCAGAATACTACTATCAACATAGTCTAAAGAATCGAATTTCACAATAAAAACTACAAAATATGCCAAAAATCCGAAATCGGCCAAAACTCGGCCCCTGGGCCCACGTCTCAAAATCAGTCATAAATGGTAGAATAATAAACCTCATCCTTTCCCGAGTCTAACCATATATAATTCATCAAAATCGGACTCCGTTTGGTCCCTCAAATCCTCACTTAAACTCTCCAAAACTCAAACCATAACTCCCTCAATTTCACTTTGAAATCATCAATTAAATCTCAAAAAC
This sequence comes from Nicotiana tabacum, assembly GCF_000715075.1. Taxonomy (NCBI): domain Eukaryota; kingdom Viridiplantae; phylum Streptophyta; class Magnoliopsida; order Solanales; family Solanaceae; genus Nicotiana; species Nicotiana tabacum. The sequence continues at coordinate 112,835,269 of NC_134091.1, read as the reverse complement.
GAAGATGGATTTATGAAATATAACCAAAACTGAGTAGAGAACACTTACCCCAATCCTTATGGTGAAAATCACCGCCACAATCGCCAAAATCCGAGCTCCCCAACTCAAAATATGACCGAATGAACAAACCCTCGTTTAATATATTTTCTGCCAGATATTCTGCCTCGATTCTCATGCCAAACGATCCTGAAAGTCACTTTTTATGCCTCCAATGGATTTCTTGTAAAAGTGTAGTCAATTTAGGCTTTTGAATCACTCCATTTGACCTTGTAATGAAGGAGATATGTAGGTTTTAATATTTGCAAATAGTGCAGATTTTTAAATACGCCGTCAACGGCAATTTCGTAATTAATCTGAAAAATCTAGCAACCTAATTCTTAGTAAAATGACCATAAGATCCTCATATGATGTCCAAATTTGACGATTCTTTTTGCTACGGGTCCGTAATTACAATACGGATCTAATGCTTCAATCAAAAAAAGAAATCGGAGCTCATTTGTTCAATATGATATCATTTATGCTTGAAGAAACGACATCGAAACATAAGAAAAACGAGCGGAACACAACCCAAACCTATCCGAAACTCACCCGAGACCCTTGGGACCTCAACCAATAATTCCAAAAAGTCATATATCACTACCCGAACTTAGTTGAACCTTCGGAACACCCAAAACAACACCAAAACACCAAATCAACCTCGGATTCAACCCTAAGAACTTCTAAACTTCCAACTTTCGCCAATTCAAGCCTAATTCTACTACGGACCTCCAAATTTCATTCTGGACACACTCCTTAGTCTAAAATCACCCCACAAAGCTAACTGAATCAAAAAAATCCCAAATCAAAATCGTTTACTCATAGGTTAACTTCCGGTTGACTTTTTCTATCTTAGCTTTCTAACTAAGAAGCTAAGTGTCTCATTTCACTCCAAAACTACTCCCAACCCAAACTACCAATTCAAAACAACTCAACACAGCTGAACAACACACAAATAAGCAGAAATAGGGGAAACGGGGTTATAACTCTCGAAACGACTGGCCGGGTCGTTACATCCTCCCCCTCTTAAACAAACGTTCGTCCTCGAACGTATCAAGAGTTGTTCTCAAAACCATCAAGAACTCTCTCTGAACCCTTATGGCACAAAACCAATCCATCAGGACAAAATCCTTCTAACTCAACCAAGCTACGCAGACCACCAAAAACCTAAGGACATTGCCACAAAACACCTGTAGAACTCATTACCTCAAACACACCCAAAGAACTAATCATACCCATTACCATGCCAATCCAACCTACTACCAAGATGTCCTATCTATCCGAGTTCCTTCTGAATTACCTTCAAATTGATACTTTGCCCCTCCATATCACAACAATCCTTAACCCAGACTCACCACATGAGACCCAAACATAAAACCACACCGCCCTAAGGCTCATAAGCCGTTGAATACTCTCTTAAATATTCCCAAAAGTACCACAAGCACACACTTACACAATCAACACCTCAAAGCTCAAGCTACAGTCAAAACTCGGCCTCATGTCCTTCAGACTGGCCTGACATCAACAAACAGAAATCACATCTCGCACCTCATCCAGGGAATCAAAAGTAGTCGATGCACAACTGATATTGAGCGCCCATGTGCGCATACGAATGCGTGGAAGGAATTCAAAGAGTTACACTTCAAGCTGAATCAATACCGCACGAAAAGAATTCAAGAATGTGAAGTTTTCCTAAAGGTTCTGTTGCCTCTCGAAGATAAGTACAAACGTCTCTATACCGATCTGCAAGACTCTACTAAACCCGCTCATGACTCGTGATACCTATGTAACCTAGGCTCTAATACCAACTTGTCACGACCCAATATCTAACCATGGTCGTGATGGAGCCTATCGTGTTACAAGGCAAGCCTACTTCCAGAAATATTACTACTAAACTGATTATAATAATTTAATAAAACATTTCAACATTTAAATTTTTCATAAACAAAATCAACTCTAAATATAATATAGAAAAATACAGAAACGAGCCCCAAACATCGGGGTGTCACAAAGTCATGAGCATCAAAAACTATGAACTAAGATATATAAGCTGTCTAACTATCCAAAAGAAGAAATGATAAGAGGAGGAACAAGGTCCTGCGGATGCTAGCAGCTACCTTTCAATCTCCATAGATAGCCGGCCTGAACTCAACGATCGCCGCGCTCTAACTCACCTGGATCTGTACATAAATTGCAGGGTGTAGTATGAGTACAAGCACCTCAATAAGTAACAGAAATAACTAAGGAACTGAGCAGTAGTGACGAGCTAAGAAGAATAATCCAATTATTATTTCCACAATTAATTACAAACAAGAGTAGACATGTAATTTCATAAATCAGAAAGACAACAAGGAAAATTAGCAGGTAAATGTAGCAACAGCAAAAATAAATGCAACCTCACAGCAATGTCACTCCATCACTAAGTACTCGCACTCAACACTCAACGCTCAACACTCTGCGCTCACTGGAGGTGTGTACAGACTCCGAAGGGGCTCCCAAAGTCCAAGCGCTAAGCACAGACAACTCACGTGCCATCATATCAATACCTGGATCCGCACGGTCAACTCACGTGCTATGCGGACAACTCACGCGCTATGGTATCATTACCTGGAGCCGCACGGTCAACTCACGTGCTACGCGGACAATTCACGCGATATGATATTAATATCCTCACAACCAGGCCCTCGGCCTCACTCAATCATGTACCTCACTAGCCCCACCATCATCAACAAATAAGGGAACACAACCCACTTCAAGTATCACAGCATATTAGAAAATAATAGAGACTGAGGTAAACATATACAATAATTTCTATGACTGAGTACAAATAATGTGAGCATGAATAAAGCCTAAGTATCATCTCTAACATGAAGGCAGACAAGTTCAACAACAAGTAACTACGTAAACACAGATGATGGCTATGAGGCCTCACGAGACGGACCAAGTCTCAATACCTCGAGGTATACACCCACACACCCGTCACCTAGCGTGGTTATCACCTACAAACAGTCACATGATATCAAATTCTTCGGGTTTATACCCTCCAAGCCAGAGTTAAAACTGTTACTTACCTTAACAGCGTAAAATCCTACTCTGGGATGCCCTCGTCTATGGACTCGATCTCCAAAAGCTCCAAATCTAACCATAAATTAGAATACTACTATCAACATAATCTAAAGAATCGAATTCCACAATAAAAACTACAAAATATGCCAAAAATCCAAAATCGGCCAAAATGGCCCCCGGGCCCACGTCTCGAAATTAGTCAAAAATAGCAAAATAATAAACCCCGTCCTCTTCCGAGTTTAACCATATAAAATTCATCAAAATCGGACTCCATTTGGTCCCTCAAATCTTCACTTAAACTCTCCAAAACTCAAACCCTAACTCCCTCAATTTCACTTTGAAATCATCAATCAAATCCCAAAAATGAAGATGGATTCATGAAATATAACCAAAACTGAGTAGAGAACACTTACCCCAATCCTTATGGTGAAAATCGCCCCCAAAATCGCCCAAATTCGAGCTCCCCAACTCAAAATATGACCGAACAAACAAACCATCATTTTATATATGTTTTTGCCAGTTATTCTGCCTCGTTTCTCATGCCAAACGATCCCAAAAGTCACTTTTTATTCCTCCAATGGATTCCTTGTGAAAGTTTAGTCAAGTTAGGCTTTTGAATCACTCAATTTGACCTTATAATGAAGGAGATATGTAGGTTTTAATATTTGTAAATAGTGCAGATTTTTAAATACGCAGTTAGTGGCAATATCGTAATTAATCTGCGAAATCTGGCAACCTAATTCTTAGTAAAATGACCATAATTATGATACGGATCTAATGCTTCAATCAAAAAAGAAATTGGAGCTCATTTGTTCAATATGATATCATTTATAGTTGAAGAAACGATGTCGAAACATAAGAAAAACGAGCGCAACACAACCCAAACCTATCCGAAACTCACCCGAGACCCTCGGAACCTCAACCAATAATTCCAACAAGTCATATATCACTACCGAACTTAGTAGAACCTTCGGAATACCCAAAACAACACCAAAACACCAAATCAACCTCGGATTCAAGCCTAAGAACTTCTAAACTTCCAACTTTCGCCAATTCAAGCCTAATTCTACCACGAAGCTCCAAATTAAATTTTAGACACACACATAAGTCTAAAATTGCCCCACGAAGCTAACTTGATCATAAAAATCCCAATCCGAATTCGTTTACTCATAGGTCAACTTTCGGTTGACTTTTTCTAACTTAGCTTTCTAACTAAGAGTCTAAGTGCCTCATTTCACTCCAAAACTACTCCGAACCCAAACTACCAATTCAAAAAAACTTAAGACAGTTGAGCAACACACAAATAAGCAAAAATGGGGAAAATGAGGCTATAACTCTTGAAATGACTGGCCAGGTCGTTACTCTCGTTCACCCATTTACTGCTCAATTTATGCTTTATAGTTGTTTTATGACTTACCGAGTTAGTTGATTCGGGTCCGGAAGGAATTAGGAGTGAAATGAGATACTTAGTCTCATAATTGAAAATTAAAGTTAGAAAAGTTGATCAAATGTGGACTTATATGTAAATGACCTCGGATTTGAATTTTTATGATTCTGATAGCTCTATATGGTGATTATGGATTTAGAAGCATGTCCGGAAAATTATTTGGAGGTCCGTAGTGTAATTAGGCTTGAAATGGCGAAAGTTTAATTTTTGGAAAGTTTGACCGGGGGTTGACTTTTTGATATCGGGGTCAGAATTCGATTCTGGAAATTTGAATAGGTCTGTTATGTCATTTATGACTTGTGTGCAAATTTTGAGGTCAATCGGACTTGATTCGCTAGGTTTCAACATCGAAGGTAGAAGTTGAAAATTTCATAATAGACTAAAGTTTCAAGTGAGTTCGCACAAGACTTAACTTCAAATGAGAGATCTTTGAGTCTAGTTTCTAACGCTTCAAAGCGTTCATCATTTGGACATTCTACAAGAAGTTATGACCAAATTACCAAATGCTGGAAAAATGCGATTCCGCGACCAATTCTGCAATCGTGAAACTGCTTCTGCGACCGCAAACTGGTCGCAGGACAAAAACAGCCCAGTTCTGGGCACCGATTTTTGCAATCATTGTGCAGCCCGCATACCCATTCTGCGATCCATTATGTGACCGCAGACTTGATTTTGGACGGTTAATTTTTCTATTTTTATAACCCGACCCTATTTTGATAAATAGGCTTTTGGGCTTATTCTGGGAAATTATCTGATGATTTTAGAGAGAAGTGAGAGTGTTCTAGAGAGAGAAAGTAGATGAAGTATCTTGTTCATCAAATTCTTCTCCAAGACTTGAAATTTAATAAGAAATCCCTCAAGTTCTTCATCAAAGAGGTAAGGTTCCATACCCTAGTTTTCAATTTCGGGATTTGGATTAAAAGTAGGTCATAAGAAGTATGATTCTTGGGTGTGAGAGTATTATGTATACATGTATGGATTTATTATGGAAATATGAGTATGAATCAAGTATTGGAACTCATGATATAGTGATTGGAAGCCATAAATTCTCAATTTAAATGAATACCCATTGTAGAGATTGAAAAGTGATTATTTGATGGAATTTTGTTGGTTGGGGGAGAATGGTTGATCATACATGTGACGTTAGGATTATAAGTTGTTAAAGAATGATGGTGGGATGAATTATTGATAAATGATGATAGTTGGAAGAACTAATTCTATGGTTAAGAAATGTATAAATGTATGCCGACTAGGTGTTTGGTAAATTGTCTAAATGGCCTAAACTATGGAATTGGTTACTAATGTTGGTCACATTTGATGTTGATATTATAGATTGAAGTTGCTTAGTATAGTATATCGTTGTTGTACCATTAAGGGGTGAATTTTAGTTTCGGATCGTTGGCATTGAATTGAGGAGACAAGAAGGCATTCAGATGTGGATACGCGCGGAATGGAATTTCCAAAGTATTGTATAGCTTGCTCGACATTGGATTCGTCTTGTTCGAGGTAAGTAACTCTTCTAATCTTGGAGCTGAGGGTATGAACCCTGAATATACGTATTATGTGTATTGTTTGGAGGTGACACACATGCTACGTGACGGGCGTGTGGGCGTGCACCATAGAAATTATGACGTAATTGTTTCCATGGAATTTTGTATTCAATAATCTTGGCATTTTCCATGTAGTTTTATATGTTAAAGAAATTGAGCTGAGAATCATATTAAAAACAAATCATGTTGAGGCTATGTGCCAGTATTATTGGGACCTACAGAGGTCATATTATTGTGAATTATATGTTTTAAATTGAAAATTCATACTCAGTCATATTCATGTCATTACATATCATATCCCAGTCTCTGTTGTTATTTATTGATACATTATATCATCATTTTTGGGCTGATTTTCATGACATTATTTTAGCCCGAGAGACTGGAGAGATTGATGACTGAGTGAGGTCGAGAGCCTGATGATGAGAATGTTTATGGGATCGGGCTGCACGCCGCGGCATATTTTATTGATTTATGCTACAATTGGCTTGTTATAGTGCTTGGGCTGAAGGAGCCCCTCCGGAGTCTATACACACCCCCAGTGAGCGCAGGTACCTACTGAGTACGAGTACTGAGTGCGAGTGACGAGTGTTTTGGGAGGATTGAGTGACTATGAAGACTGAGTGACTGGGAGGACTGAATGAAATGATACTCTGAGAGTATGCATATGATTTTATCACTGAGTGGCATCGCATTGGCATGCATATTTGATATACAGACATAGAGATGCATTTTCCTCATGTTGTACGGTATCATGTCATTCATGACTTCTTACACATATTGGTAAATGGGCATAGTGATGCATTTGTTTTACACTGGTTATCTGAAAAGAAAAATGAAACTCTTATTTATTATTGAAAGGATATTGGAAAAATTATTAGTTTCAAACTTATTCATATCTTTGGCAACTCCGGTAAACGATTTGGGTTTTCATTTATGTACTTGAAAGGCAGAACTATTTTTAGAAATTATATTTTTGCTGAGCATTTGATTGTTGAGTTACTTATGGTATTACTTGTTTAAGTTGTTATGAACTATTGTTGGTTATTGAAGTTGGGACCCGACCTTGGTACAAGCTCGTCACTACTTTCAACCTAAGGTTAGGTTTGTTACTTATTGAGTACATGGGGGCGGTTGTACTCATACTACAATTCTGCACCTTGCATGCAGATGTTAGCTGTTGATGTTGCTGTGTTCGTTGGAAGCTGGATCTGAAGATGTACCTGCGTTCTGGTTGTAGCTGCCTCTTGTTCATGGTAGCCTTAGGTTTATAAAACTATGTTTATGTAATTTTCAAAAAGATGATGTATTTACTTCATACCAGCTTTGTAAACTCTATTCTTAGAAGCTCATGATTTGTACTATCAGTTTTTGAGAAATGTATAAGATTCAGATAATTTTATTTATGTAATTGCTTTATTAATTGTTATTGGAATTTGTTAGCGGTTAACTGGCTTACCTAGAGGGTTAGGTTAGGTGCCATCACGACTAGTTGGATTTTGGGTCGTGACAATGAAAAACTAAGAAAATAAATATTCAACACTATTGTCATTCTTAGTATTGAATTGAATTTTTATGTTAGCATTTTTATTGATTTGATTTTGCTTTGGACTTTATTTTAATCACTAACTTTTATGCGCTATAAAACATATTTGACCATTCAAAAATTCTAAGCGCAAGCTTGAATTAATACATTAAAAGAGAGAACTATGAAAAAGTTTAAAAAATATTTATAAATTACATTACAATAATTATTTTTATGTATGAAATATTTTTAAAACTTTTATACATGTGATGTCGGGTTGGTTTGGTTTCGGTTTGATTTTGTTTAGTTAAAACCAAACCAAACCAATTATGCTCGTGTTTTTTCTAACATCAAACCAAACCATAGTCAGGTTTTTTTCTCGGTTTGAATTGGATTATCAGTTTGGTGCGGTTTGTCGGTTTCCTTTGTATACCCCTACTTCTGATGAGTTATATTTTTCGAGCAATGACTTTAATGAAACAAAAATAATTTTGTGATTTTGCTGGTACAACAGGTAAAGTTTAAATTTAGTGACCATGTATGAAATTATTTGACTTTATTGACACAAAAGATAAAATTTAGTGACCATGTGTGAAATTAATCCTCCAAATGCGCACCCATTTAGGTTTTGTATGACATTTGTGAACGCAAACCTATTATTTCTAGAAAACGTGACAGTAGTTCTCAATTTCTCATAAGTTAATGAACAAAGAAATCATTAGTAAATAATAAAAATTATGTAGCAGGATAAAAAAAACTCCTTTGTCAAATATATGTCTTTGTCCAATTTTATTTAGAAGCTTTTCTCGGGCACGACTAATTAATTCTATATAAAGACTACAAGTTCTGAATATTTTCTAACAAACTTGTTTTCTTATCACTATCTGTTGCTATTCCAAAGAAGAAAATATGGGTTTGAAAGGCAAGTTGGTTGTTTCAATGGAGGTGAAATGTGGAGGACACTTGTTTCATGACCTTTATCAAACTAAACCTCATCATCTATCCAACATAAGCCCCAATTATGTCACAGGTTTTGATCTTCATGAAGGTGGGATTGGAGAAGTTGGTTCTGTAGTTACCTGGAAATATAAGGAGGGTAAGTACAAAAATTAATCTTTTCCCTCTATGTAATTCAATTTGATGAATTCCCTTCTTTTTCTTGCCATATTTGCCTACTGCATTTGTCTCACATCATGTGCTTGAAAAAGACTTCCAAAAGTAATGCAATTGTTCTAAATCTATGTTGCTCTGTTCCTTTAAAAATATCATCGCCCGTGTGTTTGATATTTCAGAAGTTATTCTTTTTTGAAATATCCAACACGGGTGGAGTGATATTATTGGAGAATCCAACCGTATAAATTTCATTTATACAATGTTTCACATAATATTTAGAAAAAAAAGTGAGAAGAAACATAATAAATGGAATAAATTAAATGAGCTCGGATTAACGTCTCTTTATATTTTTGGATCTCTTTTTATAATGATTATAGATGGAAATGCAAAGATTGCTAAGTGTGTCATTGAGGCCATTGATGATGAAAAGAAATCAAACACATGGAAAGTGATAGGAGGAGATCTCCTGGAAGCGTATAACGATTTCATTGTTAACATATCCTGCGATCAGCACTGGATTACATGGACACTTGAGTATGAGAAGAAGACCGAAGACATTTCAGAACCTATAACTTTCTTGGGATTTTTCACTTATTTGTCCAAAGATATTGAGGCGCACCATGTCGAAAAATAGAAGAACTCATGCTATTTGATATATCTGATCATATATAATATATGTGTGTGTTTGTGTCATGACCATTGGACAATATTGGCTATTACTTGGATGTGAAATAAATAATAATGTCGTGTTAAAAAATAATTATGTCCAAATGCCAATATATAAATATGATGTTAATTGGGTTGTATATGAGTGTTGGACAATATTGGCGAGCCCTAGAATGTGGAATAAATAATATTGTTGTGTTGAAAAATATATTGATCTGCTTGTTTTTTGTGGATGTATTTCCAAATGTCAGTATTATGGAGTTAGCAAATTAATATATTTTTTCTCAGTGTGCTATATATTCTCATTCTTTTTCAGCCACCTCTTTTTTTTTCTTTTTTTCCTTTTTTTCGTTTGTCTCTAGTTCTAAGATGGGAATTAACGTTTATAATTATTAAGATAAACTCAAATCTGTTGGTTGGTTAGACTTAGTTTACTTCATCTTATCTAGTAGATGAAGCATTGGATTTTAGTATGTAATTATAATTTTCTTAATTATCATTTGTAGCTATTGTTCAATTGTTACCACCTTGTATCACTTGACGCAATGGATACAACAACATGTATCAATTGTATTCGTTCGCGCAACGAGTACAACCAAAGCGAAATACAAATATATAGGAAAATAAATTAATCTCATTGAGAGTTGAACTCAAAACCTCCGCTCACTAAGCGGGCACTTTATCCAATTGAGCTACGAGAGCTTGTTGCACTTTTATTTTAGTTCAAAACAATTGATCTCTTAATTTGGTACTACATGTGAATTTGCTATAAAATTTAAATATAACTATAAATAGT